>NW_025953038.1:292137-341298 GCF_022478825.1 Daldinia caldariorum
AAATTAATAAAAAACTTTTTTTTTTTTTTTTTTTTTTTAATAAATTTTTTTTTTTTTTTTTGTTTTTTTTTTTTTTTTTTTTTTTTTTTCTTGACTACCCCCCCCCCCCCCCCCCCCCCCCAGCCGCCTTCTCACTGCCTGCAGGTATAACTAACTGACACGGTAACACAGTTGCTACATTTCCCAAGGTGCGCAACGGCCCGCCGAGAGGCTCTACCGCCGAGGCTATCTTGAACAGAAACCGCGCGGGTATAAACAGCGTCACGGCACGGCTGCGCGAGGAAGCAGAGCGTCGACAGCGCGAGCTAGCGGAGGCCGGTGGTGGCGGCAATGGCAATGCGGCGAGGACGAGCAGGGACGGGCCCGCGGAGGCT
Source organism: Daldinia caldariorum (assembly GCF_022478825.1). NCBI lineage: Eukaryota > Fungi > Ascomycota > Sordariomycetes > Xylariales > Hypoxylaceae > Daldinia > Daldinia caldariorum. Next base: position 292,512 of record NW_025953038.1, read on the forward strand.
CGGAGCCCGAACTGGCCTTTTGGAAGTACGCAAATCGGGGCGAAGGAAGTTGGTAGGGGGTAAGGACAAGGCTAATAATGGATGTAGGTAGGTAGGTAGTTAAAGAGTGGGTGAGTGAGCAAGGGGGTTTAGGGAGTAGTCGATAATGTCTTTGTGTTTTGATATGCGATGATGGGATATTTACTTTCCAACCTTATGTATGTAATTTGTCAGATGATACCACGGGCTCGTTTAGTAAGGTGGAAATAGGGGGGGATAAAGAGAAACGGGAAAAGAGAGGAAGTAATCGTGGCTGAAGCAAAGCCTTGCCAGGAAGGGGGCGTACTGGCGATGTACCTATACCTATACCTACCTACACTTACTTCCCCTGCTTTACTCATTGACTCAACAACCTACCTGTCAGTGCACATCGCCGTCTTCCGGGAATATGGTCTTCTTCCGCTGTCTTCCCGTTCGTATACCTATCCGGTTCTACCCAGCTCTAAGACTTGTATTTTCATGGATGGATGGATGGATGGAACTAGTAGATATAGGTATCAATATCCAATACGGCAAATCAAGAGTGCAGCATAGCATAACACGTTGATTTGGTTTGGTTAAGTCTAGTCTGGTTCGAACTTACCTAGTCCCTCTCTTTCCCCTTTCCCCTTTCCCCTCCCCCACGCCAACAACCCAGACCCAGTGCCAGAATTAGGCCTGGGATGGGAACAAAAAGCCAGGCGAGACATACTTGTGCATACATACGTGACAAGCCAGCCAGCCAGCCAGGTTTTATTTGTCAGTGCCCAGGTAGGTATCTAGGCACGCGCTTCGATTCTAGCGGCAGCAGCAGTAGCCCGGTCAACTAGAAAGGATAAGCTCCGGTCCACGACGACAGGCTTGGGGTTTAGCTGAGTGTACCTGGCCTAGCCTACCTACCTAAGTCAGTCAGCTGTACATAGGTCTATACATACCATACGTAGGTATCTAACCTTACCAATAGTATATAAGATACCTTGGGTATATCTGTATGTAACTGTAGGTAGATAGATGTCATCATGTATGATGTAGGTTGTATGTACCTAATGTATGTATGTTCTAGAACCAAACCACACATACACACATACACCCCACGCTATACGATAAGTGGCGGAGAGAGCTTCGGGATGCTGAGTTGACACTACCGTTTCCTGATCTACGCGTCGTTCTTACCTATTTGATACGTATATGCACGCCTACGCATATCTTTTGCCCGCCTGCCTGCTTGCTTGCTTGCTACATTCTCCCGCTTGCGTCTTGCGGTCTCGCATCTACGTCAGTAGGATCCGTACCAAGAGCTCCCCCCCTCCCGCCCCCTTGTGCAGGTCCTACCGGCTCCATCTACGACGCTCCGCTGGAAACACCCCCCCTCCCCCTTTCCCTTTCCGAAGGACCAATTAGCCTTACCTTGTTGTTCTTGTCCGGGAGTCCCAATGCGATGGCACGAATACGGAAATGGGGGGTCTATGTAGGTAATAGCTAGCATATTCTCGCGTGGGTTTTTTTTGATTTTAAAAATGGATGGATTTCTCATCTGACCCCCTTATACCAGTCACCTGCTCGAAATACACGCAGCAAAAATTCTAGCTGGTAAAATGTATTAGAGGTATCATACCACTCGCATTACCTGAGAACGGAGTGGTTGATTCGCCCTGAACAGGCGAGAGGTGTTTCGAGAAAGCCCGAAACCTCTCCTACTTCTTGACTTTTTGTAAATGCGTACCGGTTTAACGCCTGTTTTTTTTCTAGGCGCGTTATGTATGTATGTAATGCCGCTGCCGACCAATCTTGATTTCAACAACTTCTATACCATGTTTGCCGACAACGCCTAGTTCTATGCAAGCTCACTATGTCTTCTTTTCATTAGTAAACAACGGTGGGAGAGACGGGGTTTGATTGAGATGTCAGCAACACCAAAGCTTAGCATCTCAACGACCACTTCTCCCCGTCCATTTCAGAAATAAAAGGCCCAAGGAGATGAATATTATAATGCCGCACGATGGGAAGAAATATCTCGAGAGATACCGAGAACTCCAGAACCTTGGTCTATGCAATTTTTCCAGATTGGAATGTGGTCAGATGGATCCCTATGGACAATAGAAAGATGCGTGCCAAACCGCACCACGAAAAGGGCATTAAAAAAGGGTTCTTCCCGGTTACACGGGGATTCTTATGTTCTGTGCATAGTAGATAATTCGAGAGCTTGTAGCAGCTCCGGTCGATCCGAAAGAGCCTCCTTCGCCTGTGTGTATGTAAACCACTGGCGTTCTCTTTTGTGCTTCTCCGGCCAATTACTTTCCTCTGTTAGGACGGTGGCCTCGTAGAAGCGGTATAGCGCTTTAGGAGCATCCTTGGACAGCTTTTTAGGCGGCCGTGAGTCAATGACTTCGCCGAGATCATAGTCGATACGGATTATTATACCGGCTTCTTCCCAGGCTTCGCGTTCAGCGGCTTCTGTGCATTCTTCATCGGATTCCCATCCACCTTTTGGAAGAACCCAGCCTTTTCTCCGAGTCGATTGAATGAGCAAAACGTACAACCGATCCTCCGAGAGAGGAACCACTCCCGCTACCAGTCGTTCACCCTTCGAGTTGTAACCTAGAAAATTCAAGGGTCAGTTGGTCTATGGGGTAGGCGGTTTACAGACTAGCGCGCCACAAGAACAAATCAAGACAAATCGACCGAGAATCTTTGTAATAAAAACTTACGTTGTTTTGTTCTACCAGTCCGAGACTCCATTGTACGATGATTCGATGAGCCGGACGCCATTTTGTAAGTCGCAGTATAAGTAGAACGGCGCGGATGTACTAGCTCTGCCTAAGGAAAAGATCAAGACGGGAGAAACCGGAGTATTTGGTCGTGAGATACCTCTGGGCAGAGTGTGTGTGCCGGCCAGATGGAGCTGGAATTAAGGCGCTTTACCGAAAAATGTTGAGCTGCATGGTCATGGAAAGTCTCAGAATTGTGCGAGGTTGTCTATGTTTGAAGGAGGCGGTGATATGATGATTGCGCTCTCGTGACGCTAAAGTTGTGTACGAATCAATTCTCTCGTCCTTCTTTTACTCCAAGCTTCCGTCTACGGCTGGTCCGCCAATGCTTTAATACTCAATGCTTAATGTTAATGCACGAAAACTGTATTGTCCTGGGAATCCGGCCCTAGCAACCAACAAGAAAAAGGAATGGTGAACTGTATTGGCAAAATTTGTATGTCCACATAGACACGTTCATTCGGAATCCACGCGTGACCTCGGGGGATTTGTGGTTTTTCTTCAGAGGTTCGGGGTGTGCGTTGCGGAATCACTGGGAAGAAAAGTGCGGCGGATCCCGGGGCTTTGTGGAAGTCAAAGGTTGCGGGTAGGTGAGAGGAATTCGTCGCATAGACCGACGTCTTTCGGATTCTGCAGCCGAACTTTTTTAATTTTTTTTGTGGGGAGAAAGAGAGCACAGAATAGAATATCCGGCGGTCAAGTAGGATGCGCACAGGTGTTTTGTTGGCGGGTTGAAGCACGATGCCTAGGATATCTGGCACGGTGTTGAGGTTGTGGTTGAGGTTGAGCCACTAACGAGCGAAGGGGAAGGTTGCTGTTCTGGCTAGACCAGCACGAACGTTGCAAGTCTCGTGCCATAACTGAAATAAAAATGGAGGGGCACAGACAAGGAAAAGCTGGCAGAGTTGGGTTTTATAGTACTTTCTCTTATTTTCTTAAAGGGAGAAAAAAAAAAAAAAAAAGGAGCCCCGAGCTTAGACGAGGAGCCGCGGACCAGGGCGAAAGGCATGAGCTAGGTATGCCAGGTAGGTACGACTTACCTTTTAGTAAGGTTGTGAGATGCAGGGCCCAGAGGCTAGAGCTACTTACAGGTACCTAAATACCTACCTAACTATAGGTACCTCTTACCCAAGGACCAAAACCCTCCGTGTTCCTTCCATCTATAAACTTATCTGTGCCGTGCTATGTACCTAGGTAGCATCCAGGTCGGCCAGGTACGTTATTATTTGGTACATGCCTAACCTATTCAATGCCAGGTTCAATGCTAGGTGAGGTAAGGCAAGACAAGGTAAGGCAAGGCCACACAGCTCGCCGCTGCAACAAGGGTTTGTAGGGTGGACGCACGAGCAAGTACATGGAAGTACCTGATATAATTTATAATTTTAAATTGGAACGTTGTTCAACGTGTTTAAATAATAATCATTTTTAATCTGTATAACGTGTATAAAGAGTATAACGTGAATTTACGCAATTTAGATATTAAATAGGTAAGGTACCTAAGGTACAATACATATCTTATTGCTTACTGGCTTAGGTACCACGGGTATTTTATTACTCGATTCAATGAAAAATGTAGACCGGTGTGTTTGAGTTGCAGGTGGTAGGTCGAGGGAAGGTTGAGTTACCCTAGCTGCCTAGGTACATAAGCCATGTATGTTTTGATAGGGAACACATGCACGATGATTTGAAAACAGCAACGACCGCCCTAGGTACCTAATGTACCGCTATACTTAATAGCGAAAGGGTGTTAAAAGGACCAAAGTGTGATAACTTTTGGCTATGGACACAGGACCGAAGCTAAGGAGATGCCCGCCTCGACAGGGGCTTCCCATCAAAGGGAAAATACCTAACGTGCAGATATAAAACATCCAAACGACAAAGAGTGGAGGAGAAAAGTAGAGAAGAGAAAAAATTTTTCTTCAAGACGGAGTTTACGATCAACGTCGCCGCACCCCGCTAAGTACATACAGTAGTGTCGCGACATACGGAGATGACGTTTAAAGAATTCCGCTGCTTCAGATATACGATTTTATACAATATACCCCACGCACAACGTTGAGAAACTCGGAAAGTCATCGGGTTTATGTATTGTACCCGCTATGTACCTCAACGCGGGAGAACTCGAGAAAAGGATTATACTATATATAAAAATACCTATAAAATCAATCTTTAAATCGTTCATCCTCATAACTCCACCTCTCCTACACTACATACCTCTAGCACATATATGGAAGTATTAAACTAATGCATACCTAACATACCTAAGGTAGGTATCTATCATCCCACGTATAAGGTTATACAATTACATCCATGTTTCACTTCACCACGTAATTTCTGTATTGTATGTAAATCTACCTAGGTAGGCGTAGATGTGCATAGGTACATAAGTGTAGATGTGTATTTACTATTTCGTACCTTTAATGTTGTTAGATATCTGCATCAAATGCAAGCCAATGCCGCACGTATTTTAAACACGTATTACTCGCATGTGTTGGTTGCTATCGAACCCTACATAGTGTTACATCCACTCGAAGGTATAACTCCTTTTATTTGCAGATCTCATTGGTGAGTGTATGGTTATACCAAGTATACAAGGTAAGTATGAGGTATTATGGCTGTATGGTAGTCTGGTCGGTATGGCCTTGAATCGGATCTACCCCTCGCCTGCATCCTGCCGTCGATCACCGAGTTCCCCAGTTGAGCTTACAACTATAAGACACATTGTAGAAGAGCGAGTCCTTTCAGCACTCAGCACACATGTCTAATATTTTTATTTTTTATTTTTTATACCTAAGTACCTTAGGAAGTAGGTATATTATATAGGACTACGATAATTTACCGCACACCGCTATATCGACAACTGGTAAAGACGTATTACAATACCTAGACGTAACTATGCCAATGCATAACCTTCATATTGACATGGTACGTAAGGGGTGTTACATCTCGATACTAGATAGGTAGGAATTGGTATCCAATGCTATGGCACGAGAACAGGTACAAGTGTCAAAGGCCAAGTTCATCAGCGTGACAGAATCGACCCGGGCCGGTGACGTAGTATTTTGGCCCTAAACAAGATCCGTCCTCCATCCCACGACTGTGGAATATATGCCCGTGATGTATAATAGGTAATTAAGTATCGTCATAACTCTCAACCTACAAAGACTGTATAATTCGTCATGGTGCCTGCATAATGCCATGCAGCTCTTAATCCAGAACTTGGTCTAAATGCGTGAGTCAAGTAGGTAGTAGCGACTTGGCCTTGCTGCCTTTGGGAAACAATTGAACTGTTAATGTAACGGGCCAGAGGTTAGGTACGGAATAGCCACTGCAGAGACGTGCCTACCTTGTTAAATGTATTGTATTGTACATAGATAAACAGGTACCCAATTGAGGTAGTACTTAGCAGACCCGAACAATTTTTACCTTCTTCTCTTCTCCTCCTCCTCCACCTCCTCCCTCTTTATGCTAACACCTCAACTTTAAAACTCGGACAACTCAATATGCAGGTCACGTACGCCACGCCAACGTTTCCCAAAGCATAAAATCCATCCAATAATACGTATTACAATGTTCCTTTTCACCATCCGATATAACAGTTTAAACGTTTTAAAAAAGATTTGAGTACTTATGCGGGTTTTAACAATATACCGTTTAAATCGCTATAAAGGTTACTTATCCCCAACGTCATCGTCTGACTCGACACCGACTCTTTTACATCCGATCCACCTCGTACGTCTGTTATCCCCTTGCCCAAAGAAAAAAAAAGAACTTGACAAAAATCCCTGCGCGCGTGAGCTGTCTTCTTCTGATCAAGTGCCCTGTCGACTCGTCTGCTTGTCTGACCATCTCTAGAAAAAAGACCTAACCATCCGCGGGAACGCTACTTGAAAGGATGCAGGCCACCCCTGAAGATGCATTTTTGTATATATCGCCAATTGGTAAGTCAGATCCTTTACCTTAAATTCATCTACTTCTATCTACCCCGAGCCTCTCCCGTACGCCCCTCAACCAACCGTTCGGACCCGTGCTCCATTGCGACGCTGTCGTTGGTCAACTAGCTCTGCATACCTACGTACGGGTTTTATGGGGAATGCATCTTCTTCTTCATGTTCGTTGGCGCGCCACTACAGCACAGCATACAGGCACACAGCACACCACAGCACACCACAGCACTACCAGCCTACTGGACGTTTTCTGAGAGCGCCGCATTGCTCCAAGAAGAGAAAGCTGGGACAGACATGCATGTTCGGACAAGCTCAGTTTATACATGTTCATACATGTTCATCTGGAGTTGCCAATGCCAAGCCACCATTGAAATCTCGGGATATCAGCCGCAGTCCACCAGCATCTTGCTCACCTCGTGCGAATCTCACCAACCCGTGCAATCGTAACCTCGTAGCCAACCGACGTATCATTGCGTGTTACCTCAACCCGTCTTTATTCTAGATCCCGTTTCAACATCTCGTGCATACTTCCGACTCCTGTTGTGTTCCCGAGATGCTGTCACCTTATTAATGACCCCTTCCGGAAATCAGGCCTTGATCGGAGTCACGGTCGAGTGATCATCAACGACCCCTTATATTCGCATTCCGGGTCAACTCTCTGTTACTGATCTCGTCTTGAATACTGGGCTCTGCAACTCATGATACTTATGTAGATGTTCTATGACTGACCTTTTCTAGGATATAGAAGTTCATCTAGCTGTGGCTACTGCCGCGGTAAGGGTTCTAGTCAATCGCGGAAAAGTATGTCGCTTTCATCATATTAGCATCTGTTCATGATCCGATGCCGCTGGTTTGCTTGCCCATTAATGCTCGGATAATTCACATATACCGTCTAGCCATCATTGTATCCCGCGTTGAGTCTCATGCTTCGTGTAGCGTCCTACAAGGGGCTCCGGCATAACCACATGGTGGTTCTTGCAATTGTGATTTGAGCAGCATTTTACTTACACTACCCCTTAGGCCACTCCTACTTTGCACGTGCGACATCTATGAGCCCAGCCAGCTATCAGATACTGGTCGACCGGTGTTGGAGGCGATCCGGGATGCTCCTCTACAGGCCAAATCAGCGGGATTCTTGCTGCCCGCATTATTCTATTCGCCTCGACTCCGGCCGTTTTCGGCCAACGAGAGACCAACGGCAAGCTGTCAACCGCTTTAACAAGTACGTCATAGGAGATGCCTACTCGAAGGAGGCAGCTCGTTTATATCCGAGGTCTCGCGAGCAAGCTCGGAAGCGAGATACCGAATTTGACTTGGTAGAGAGGATCCACGAATGTGAGAGCGTATTACTGAAACGGCCACCGGAGCCGGCTCATGCCTTGGTCGTTACGCTAGAGCCTGATGATTTTACCGAAGAGAAATTCCAAGTTTATGAAAATTACCAGCGGATCATTCACCAAGAATCTCCGTCATCTATCACCCGAGATGGGTTTAAGAGATTTCTCTGTTCTTCTCCATTAAGGCGGGGGAAGTATATAGCGCCAGATGGGCGGGAACGCCAAGTTGGCTCATTCCATCAGTGCTACTGGCTCGACGGTAAGTTAGTAGCCATTGGAGTCTTAGACCTTCTTCCAGACTGTGTTAGCGGTGTCTACTTTTTATATCATGAATCCATTCACAGGTTTAGTCCTGGAAAGCTAGGGGCTCTGCGTGAGATTGCACTTGCAATAGAAGAAGGTTACCGGTACGTACGGACAAGCCCATAATTGTAGCTAGTGCAATCTCTTTTCCAATTTCTCTCATCCCCTTTCAGATATTACAATCCCCATTTTTATTCATGCATGCTTTCGGATAACCCCCTCTTTCACAGGAAGACAAGCTGGCTCAAAGAATATCTACTAATAGACACCCAGATGGTGGTATTCTGGCTTTTATATCCACACGTGCCCGAAAATGAGATATAAGATGGACTTCTTACCGCAGCAAGTCCTCAATCCAAACACCTTAGAATGGGTAGACCTCGAACAGAGCGTCCTCGAAAAGTTTGACAGCTTCGGATACTTGGACTTCGAAAGAACCGAGAAAGGCACTGAAAAAGATGCCCCGGCGGAAAAGGTAGCTGTGCCAATGGAAGTTGAAGATGAGCACCAAATTATGGACGAGGACGGGGACGGGGACGAGGACGAGGAGGATGATGATGACGAAGACGAAGAAAGGTCGCTCTTCAGCAGTGACATGCCAGGTATCCCGTCTATAGATGAAATGGAATCGATAGACTTAGATCACATCGCAGTACGTCTCAGCCGAGGATACTGCTATGCCGGTGATCTATTTGAATGGCATAACGAAAGTATCAGCAAACCGGAATCGGCGAAAGCAATGGTTGCAGAATTGGTGGCAGCGGTTGGGCCGGAATACATACACGACATATGCCTGGACTTTCGAAAGTCTTGAATATTCCAGGGCCGTCATCTTACGTTGCTATCGAACTCGCCTAAGAAATATGTGGCTTGCGACGGAAATGATACTTCGAGAATGAGGTATAGCATCACAACTTTATATTAGACGGATTCATACGAACATGCTTCGTAGCTTAGGTTCAATCTACAGCTATGGTGACATAACGAGTCCACTTACATTGACTTTGGTAAAAATAAATTAATTAGAACAGGTAATCGATTTTATACTTCAAAGACCAACTTGCAATAGACATCTTACATTAACGGTACCACGCCGACGTTGACTTCCACAAATCTAAGCTAACAAATGAAGTCTTTAGTCCCAACACTTCTTTCGCGTTGGGGATTTAGGCAATAAAACCAGCCTTCATCTCAGACCAAACTCGGGCTTGGATTTTCCTACCAGCTTCTCCTGCCAACAGTATATCTGCTTTCCTAAGACGCGGGTTTGCCATACTTGACTTCTAATACTTATCCTACCTGTAACATGAGGAGCTCGCATACAAGAGTAGTACTTCTCAATTGCATAATCGCACCGCTCGGATAATGCACTATCGATAAATACTCCTTACTAGCTTCTTCAAAGCCTCGCCGATCCTAAAGGCGAACACCCAAAGATGGATAAATCTCAAGCCCCACCACTAAGTAGCTCCAGCCAATAATCTCTACTCCCACCCCACTGCCTCTAAAAGCTTCCCCAGCTCAAAAAAATCTCCCGCCTCAGCCTCGCGGACGAGAATATCCAAATACAACCTTATCAATACATGCCTTAGGTACCTGTTACATACTAGGTTAGGTAGATATCCAACTCGTCGAATAATTACCTAGGTATCAACCAGAGGGACATCCCTCTTCTCTCTCTGTCCATTTTTTTCTTCTTTTTTTCTCTTTTTTTCCTTCTCTTTCCCCTCCACCCTCCGCACCGCGAATAAACCAACCAACCAGCCATGTCGTCGTCCGCCACGACGCAACACCTCCTGCTCTCGCCCGCCGAGCTAGCCTACCTGCACACCTCGCTGTCCCTCGCGCCCCCCATCCGCCCCGACGGCCGCACCGCCTCCCAGTTCCGCCCTCTGACCGCCGAGACGGGCGTGCTGCCCGCCGCCAACGGCAGCGCGCGCGTGTGCTTCGCGGACGGCACCGAGGCCGTCGTCGGCGTCAAGGCCGAGGTCGAGAAGCGCAAGGTCCTGCCGCTGAGCAGCAGGGCGCACTACTATGAGGACAAGGAGCTGAGGCGCAAGGGTGAAGGCGAAGGGCAGATAGAAGAAGAAGAAGACAAAGCAAAAAACAGCGGGCTGGATGGGGGCGACCCGGTGGCAGCAGTGTCGGGCGAGAACGACTGGGTCGAGATCACGGTCGAGATCCCCGGGTACAGGGACGACGACAGCAGCACCGTGTTCCTGGCCACCATGCTGAGCGAGGCGCTCCTGGCCGACGGCGAATTCACCAAGAAGTTGTGGATCAACCGACGTTTTCACTGGAAGCTGTACATTGACGTGAGTCCTATCTATCTACAAAAATACCTTTTTATATATGCTGCGCCGCCACATTGCGCCCGACAAGACGGATATGGTACATGCATGCATGATGATACACGGATGCGCGATAATGCTAATATATATACACTACTTCGAGAGCAGATCATCCTCATCTCCCCGCCGCTATCCTACCCGCTACCCCTCCTCAGCCTAACGACGCACCTCGCGCTGCTCTCTACCCGCCTGCCCCGGTTAAAATCCGAAGCCGACGAGGATCCCATGTTCGACGACGACTGGGCCGCCTCGCGCTTCATATACCCGCGACAGAGCAGCGACACCACATCCGCCACGGTCGGTTCGCGACCCCCCATCACGCTACTAGTCATGGCGGTAGGCGACAACATCATCTTCGACCCGTCGAAGGAGGAGCTAGCCGTTGCGGATTCCGCGCTCGCGGTCTCCGTGGGCGAGAGGAATGCGCCCGCAGACGAGGCGTCGGAGGCGATGGATGTAGACGGGGAGCCGCAGACGGGCAGGCAGCTGCGGCTATTGTCGGTGCGAACGATAGACCCGCCGTCGCGGTTGACTGCGCCGGGGGTACCCAACGCAGTAAACGCGGCGGCGTGGGGACAAGGTGGGCCCGCGGCCAAGGACCCGGGAGCTCGGGCGGCGGAGATAGACGACGTGGAAGGCGTGTGGAAGGCGCCGAGGGGAGGAACCAAAGTCGCCGTCCTCGGGGCCATGGTACAAAAGGTATTAGAAAAGGGGGGCATTGCGGACGAGGTGTTAGATGGTCTCGATGCGGTCGACTTGGGGTAGCTTTTGTGTGTGTGTGTGTGTGTTGTGTGTCTTTTTGTCGTCGGGAAAAAATTACGATACGATACCATGAAAAAAACAAATTATTAATACCTGCCTACCCTGCTTGCCTGGTCCTGGAGCAGAGAGAAGATATTCTGAATATTCTAAGGGGAGGGGTTGAGGTGAGGATGTGAAGTGGAGAGCAAGTCTGGCCCCATACGCCTAGTATTAAGTAACGGATACTAGGTATCTCACTTCGCGCTACTTTCGTACTTTCCATCCATCCATCCATTTATTTATTTCACTCTCCTGCTTAAAATATCCCGAGGAACTTCTTAGGCTTTTCCTCCGGTGCGACGGCCTCGGCCGTAGCCGGGATGATCTCGGGCGCGGAAGCAGCGACGGCGGCGGGTTCGACAATGGGGATCGATTCGGTAGTCTGCGATTCGAGGGTCTTGTTGCTGCTGGACCAGAATCCCTGGGTGGGCTCTAGGCCGTGGGCCTTGCGGTACTCGTTCCGCTTGGCGACGTCGTCGACCTTGCGGCGGCGCTTCTCGGCGGTGATGGCGGACTCGTGCTCCTCGTGCATGCGCATGACGTCGAGGAGGACGCCGAGGTACTGGAAGGGGTGGCGGGGGAACTCGGAGATGGGGGGGATGAGGTCCGCGAAGGGGGACTTGGCGTTGAAGTTGGTGATGAAAGTGTAGATCGCTAGGGACGTGAGGGTGCCCTGGGTAAGAGGTAGTCTGGTTAGTGGAAAACTGCTGAATAAAAAAAAAACAAGGAGGAGTGTATAGATAGTCTCCATGTAAGTATGAAGTATGAGGCTGGCTTACCAGCGTAATAAATAAGTGAATCCCTCGACTGTGGATGAACCAGTGCGACCAGGTGTTCTCGGGAGGAGGTAAGCCCGGATACGTCTTCACGGCTTGGGCTTTCATCTCGTCATCTGACATGGGTCCTCCATAGTGCCGAGGTGTCGACCTGGGTAGTCGCGCGCCGTGGGACGGAGGGTTGAATCGCTCGGGCTTCTCGAGCACGATGGGTTTCGAAGGGCCGCTGGCGGCGGGCTTAAGGGGTGGTGTGCTCGACTTGGCCGCAGCGGCGGAGGAGAAGGAGGACGCTTGGGTTTTCGAAGTAGAAGTAGTAGTAGTAGTAGCAGCAGCAGTTTTGGGCGGAGAGGCCGGCGTGGGCGTAGCATGCGGGGTGGCGCTCGTCAGGATGGGGTTCTGGGGAGGGACCTCCTTGCTCACGGGAGCGGCGGCTGCTTTCGAAGCGGCGGCTTTGGGCAGAGGCTTCGTGGGCGCGGAGTGCTTGGCGGCTTTGGCGGCGGGGGACTTGGGACTGGTCTTCGTGGAAGATGACCTCGCCGCCGCGTAGCGCACTAGCAGCACCTGTCCGAGCTCGGGGGTTCTTCTCGCGAAGGCGGCGCTGCGCCATAGAGCGCCGTATTGTGGTAGGAGATACCGCGGGATGTAGGTTGTTTTGGAAGCCATCGCGGGGTTCAGAGGGAAGAGGAGGGGGGGCTTTTGCTGCGATGCCGAGTAGGTTGAGGTACTGGTCGAGCTTGGGTTATGTCAATTAGTATAGTAAGAAGTAAGTAAACGGTAGTAAATTAATTGCGATCCTAATAGAGTCGCATGTCTACATAGTAAGTGGGTAGGCACCTACAGGTGTGGGTTGAAGCTTGTGTTGTAATGTACATCCGTTTTTTCTTTGAAATTCCCGGCCCGTGTCGATGTCGAGTACCTAGGTACCTATGCCGATTTCTGATTCCTCTATCCGCTACACGTGACCTACCACCTCCCCCAATCAGAGGCTTCCTTCTAGGCCCACTTTGTGACTTAACCCAATTGGAAGCTTCAGGTATTACTACATGTCACTATGGGTGCAATCTACCTAAGGTTAGTGTGGCTTTACACCACCTGCATTGAATGAGGATCACTCGGGTGGCGCCCTTCATGAGCTGCTGCCAACCTGTCAAGGGGTGTTATTATGGCCCATTAGATGTTTGTCACCTAGCTAATTCAAAATCAAGCCAGGATGAGGCCAATAAGGTCGATGCTACGATTGTAATAATGACTCGGTATGAGACCCATGTATCAATATTATTATCCTTTTTTCTTATAACTCGACCTCTACTATAGGGCCTTTATACTGCTTCTTCCCTGTGACAAAATACCATATAACGGCAAACAATGTTGTGGCCCCAAAGGTCAAGACATTGAAATTGAAGGTCGCCGGAACAATAGGGGTAACAGGCGGCCAAAAGCTCCAAAACCAGAGGACTGACAGATAGACACAGGCGAACACATTATTTAGTACTCCCCAAACTCCCACAACCCTCCACGGGCCCCAGTGTAGTTTGTCTGGCCCGACCCTGGTGATTTCGGGACTATATGGCTTGATGCGGTTTGTCTGCAGTCTACGCCAGAGAAGAAGCACACAGCTGATAAGGTACGAAGAGTAGAGTCCGGCAACACTAAGGTTGACAATGTTGCTGAATGCAACGCCCGAACCAAGTATAATAAGTGACAAAAGTATGGAAATTGACGTGGTGAATGCAATAGTATAGACCGGGATGGATGTACGATGTTCGAGCTGGAAACCGATGTGAGAAAACTCCGAATAACGTTCTAATTAGGGGACAATATATGATTGGGCGGGTAGGTAGCATACCTTGATGAATTGTCTCCAGAACGGGACCCCACGATCTCTTGAGAATGACCATAGCATTCTAGATGAGGAAGCTAGGACACCTACAGTACTGCAGACCCCAAGAACCACAATAATCAGGCCGAGCACTGCTGCACCCGGAGTAGAACCAGTCCCAACCTGAAAGACATAGAGGAATGGGTATCCCAAAGTTGTCTGGGATTCAAGCACCGCGTCAAGGTCCCCAAGGCAAAATAGGTATGCTATCATCATTGCAAACCCGAAAACTCCGTTGAGTACAATGCTCGTGGTTATTGCTTGGGGAACCACGGTTGATGCATTCCTTATCTCTTCGGCCATCTAAAACCCTACCGTTAGCAACCAGGAATGGGAGCTTGGTGATGAGATTCGTACATGAACGGCTGAATCAGCCCCTGAAAGATAAGTACCTAAGTTAGCCTGATTCATCCTTACGACAGATAGCGCAGAGCCGATGCTAATCCATGCACTCACCAATAAGAGAGAACACGGCGGCAGGTAGCCCGACCACGAAAGATAACCCTTGAGTTGGCCATCCTCCAGCGTTGACAAACGTGGTGAACAAGGAAGCATCGCCATGAGGTGATAAATAAACGAGGGGAATAAGAACAGCGAAAAAACCCAGAACATGTAGCACCAATATCAAACCCTCGAAATACGCTAGTGTTTTGCTAGCCACGGTATTGATGAAGACTGCAAAGGCTAATACAGCCCATAGGAAAAGTACTGCTTGCCAGGGCTTGGGGGTGTAGTCGGATTTAAGAAGGATGATGACACTCTGTAGAAGGGTCCCGATAAGGTAAGCTGCAGAGGCAGTGACTGCTTGCCAGCCAGCCATGGTTAACCACCCTAGGTCATGGTGAGCTTTCCGGCCATAGTAGACAGACCAGGAGGGTTAATACCGGTGATATAGCTGAGGAAACGCCTTGAGGAACTGGACGCCAGCATGGCAACCCAACTGCATGCATGTATTAGCAGAATATACTAGTATGTCTGCTCTTATCACAAATGAGGGGGGTCTTAACTGATATTGACCACCTGAGGTAGGAGCCCTTCGAATATCGATTAGTATGAGTCGGTATATATCTCCCAAATCCATACTCACATTGAAGCTAGTTCTGAGAGAACTGTAAATGTCGAGAGAGTGCCAATCCATACTATGAGATATCCCCATATGACTCCTGCCGGCCCCCCACTGTGATGATGATTTAGTGTACAGCGCACAATGAGAGGATGTTAAGCGCAAGCCTTACTTCAATAAACTCTGGGTTGAGACTCTAAGATAAGGTTCTGTTAGTTCTCATATTCCAATATCAGACCTTCCACGTAACGCACATAAGCATGCCCTCCCAAGTGATCAACACCGTGCAAGAGAACCCAAGAACGGACATGAAACCGAAGTTCCGCTGAGAGTTATATTAGAAACCTGCAGAGATTGTTGAGCTAGAGCCTCACCTTCAAAACTGGCTTTTTGCCAAGTCTGATGAGGTCTTTGTCGTCTCGCGTTAGGTCGCTACTGTGATCGACACTTTCTGCGGCAATGACAGGTGCTTCATCTTTGACTCGTGGTTGAAGTTCCATTATGGTGTAATGCGCGTTTCTGTTTGTTAGCAGGGCAAGCGACTGAGTACCTATATATGCAGTTGTGGACGATGGGCACTTACAAAAGGGACTGCGCGAGAGGACAGAGCACGATGAGGAGAAAGGGGAAGCGAGGGGGAAGCGGGAGGGGCGAGCCCTTCACTGTTGGTCGTTGGCCATGGAGATTGACTATGTGAGAGCCGCCTGTTGGGGGTTACATTGCATAAATACAATGGGAAGTACCCATGCAGGAAAACGCATGCATTCCAAGTTCATAGTATGCTCCGAGCCCTCTAAGAATCGCTGTTGGTTCAAGGTATCATCGAGACTACCTACAGGATCCAGGCCTCCTTAAGCCATCCCTTGAGGTTGGCTCCGCTGTTCTTAACTTTGACACAGCCAGTTCTCTCTTACAGATTCTTGCACTGCTCTTCCTCTACTTCTGCCTCCTTTTTGTGGCAGCCCAATTCGTGACCAAATATGTTCTGGGGAAGGGCTGTGGTGTGCCGGACTTGATATTATTCATAACATTCATGGGTAATTACTAGGAATCCTGCTGATATGTTCATTCCGGCTTACTCTAACGGTGGATTGTAGCTTCTAATCACTGGCCAGTTTGCAACTTTACTGAGTCAGGACGGACGTCAAAATACATAAAGATACGGTATCAACGGAGCTGGTCTCAAATCGTTGAACTGGAAACTCAGGCTTTTCGAGCGGTCAATGACTGACAGTTGTTACATTGAATGTAGCAAAGATTTATTATTAAGTTTGTCATCGGAAGGTCCAAATGTTACCATCTCCGTTTTCCCCTCTATCCTCACGGTCAGCCCCTTCGTGTGTAGCACATTGGCAACTACACAAGTGTCGTAGAAGACGCCTTGGGCAATCGCTAAGAATCCCATTTACGCGGTTGTTATTGAGAAGGTACTGGAATTTATATTATAGCTAAGTTGACTCAAACGATGCCTCGGAGATAATCGCAAAATTCAATCCCACCTGCGCCCATATTCTCAATTCCCCTATAGCCGCCTACTACAGAGGATGATACCGTTCTCAAAGATACAGAATATGAGCTCCTTACTAGCCCAGCAAGAATGATTCCAAGTGTTGTATATACTTCTCACGTTGATCGACGTGGGCGAAGTGGGCGGCGTTATCCAGCGTAACCCATTTGACCTTCTCAATGTGATGGAAGAAAGGTTGCATGGCTACATCCTGTGCCTCATCTTGAGCACCATTCAATAGAAGTGTAGCTGCCTTTATGTTCTTCAACTCGGGGATGCAAGTCCAGTTACGGAGCGAGCCCGAAATATATAACTCACTCGGACCGTACCTGAAGCCCGTCAGCACACCAATGATTCCTACGCATGTTGTAATCCATGCGGCAAGAAGAGGCTTACATTGTTCCGTATGTGGTTGGATCCTCGGAAAACCAATGAAGCGCAGCTTCAACTTCCTTCGGTGGCCATGGTCTAGCCAGGCTCAAATGTCTCTTATAGAAGACTTCGACCGCGTCTTGATACTGCTGACTTTCAAAATCCAAGGTCTCATCAGCTCGGTCCAGGACCTCTTGGACCTCACGAGGTAGCTGCCTTCGCAGAGCGTTGATCCCAATTCGCCATACATCCATGCTAGCTAAACTGCTAGCAATGACAAGACGGCGGAGATTAGTAGACCTTGCAGCCCACGAAGCGATGAACATTCCGCCCCAAGAATGACCATAGACATCGATTGGTCGGTCTGCTAAACCGAGATGTTGTATAAGATTCTGAAGCTCATCAATGAAAAGTTCCGGGGTCCAGAAGGCCTCGTCTTTGTCCTTTTCCCGCAGATGAGTCGATCTTCCATTGCCAATCTGATCATAGAAGATGAGCGACATTGAAGGTGCTAGGTCCGTGAGCGGAAGTAAGTACTCATGGCATGCGCCAGGACCCCCGTGGACAACGATCAGGGGGACTTTGTCCGAATTGAGATCCCCGATAACTTTGTACCACGTCTCACAAGGTGTGGGAATGCCTGGAACAACAAACCGAGCGACACCCTCCATGGTGATGTTAGGAAAGCAATCGAGGAAGGATGAACTGCAAAGAGCGACTTGGAGTTGAGAAGAAGTTAGGGTGTTAATAAGTGTGCTTGAAGAGATGGTAATGCCCCATATTTGGAGGCGGGCAATGAGTGTTAGAAAGGGAGAAACTACCTATGTTGTTAGTACGTTACATGCAGGCAGGTAGCATTGTTAGCTGCGGCCTACTTAACCTACCCAACTGAGTGATCTTTCGTCCAATGACACAACTTAATACTTCCCTTCTTGCACCCTTACTAAGAAAAGAACTCGACTCAAAGGCATGCGGCAATTGAAAGTGATTTTCCGCCATGACCCCTACATACGTAAACGAAAGTAAGTGACGTTCACTGCAGCATGCATGTGCAAACCCCGCCTCGTTCCGTCCCGTTGGGTGCAAATTTGGAAACACATTTACAAATACTTACAGGTATAAAAGAACAAGCGAAGCGCAGAAAACCATTAGCCCTGTTAAGAATCGAACCTGAAAAGTGTGTGTGTATTGTCTATGTAAAAGATTTTTTATTTTTTATTTTTGTTTCAGCAAACAATCACTCAACACTGAAGAAGAGCAGGAGAGCCACGTCCGTGTTTCTTGCCGAGGGGGCGGGCCGGGTCGCCGGTCGCCGGTGGGAATTCACGAACGCCCCGTGACTAAGTGCTCCTTAGCGCATTAAGGAATCCGACGACATCCCATACAAACTCCGTGAACTATATAACAGGTACCTATCCTAAATTACTTAATTTACAACCTATTAAAGTTTTTAATTTGTCTAATTGGGATTTCCTAAAATTAAAGCATGATCTAAAGTGACTGTCATGAAAAATACAAAAAGAACTACCAGAAGAAGAGACCAAGGAAAGCTCTTGGCGAGTATAAAGCTACAGTGAAATACAGGATAATGTAGATGATCAGGAACTTAGGAAGCAGCTACATTGATATTTGAGGGTAATATTAAGCACCTACCTCTGTGTATCTAACTACCTAAGATTGGAAGTTACACAGGGAACCATAAAGCATATCAGTTGCTTTTACAAGTAGCAGCCACCATGGAGGACTCTTTACCTAAATCAAACATTACAATACGTAAGACCTAGCCCTTATCTTATACCTAGGTACCTAACCTAAGGTACCTTACTTATTTAAGTCCCACCAACCTGTCCTATTCTTCCCTCTTACTTCACATATTTACCATGCAGGGGAATTAACCTACTCCTGAAATGATACAACAAATTATCCTCGACATGACTGGGTAATACCTATTATATTACTGAAAGAAGATACTTAATTTTCTAGCCCTCCATGCTGATGAAAGATGTACAATAGAGGAGCTCACTATGAATGACACTATTGAGTAGCAGACCAATTGCGATCCTCTACCCCGTTCAATGAGCAGGGCCCGTCCTGTCTCAGATTGCGATATCGAAAGAGCATTGATTTGCTCCTCTATATCTTTTTGAGAGCCTAAGGTACGTCTCCTCCCTTCTTCCTTACTTCCCTTCCTCTAACTTATCCTCTTGACCGCCTTACGCTAATAAATATTTCAACTTTGATCATAGCGTGAGGTAGATACTTAGCTTTGACGACGCGGTTGCCTTGGGTATCTCTCACCTTCTTTCACGACTTGCAAATAAATTCAAATAAACTTTTCAGCACGCTTCAACAATTCAACACGGCTCGTCTACTTCACCACAAACCTAAGGTATTATTACCTGGGTGCCAGTACAGATCAACGAACTGCATCCTTCTAAGTATTTTTAATGAGCCCTATTAGGCATCACTATCCTTTTACCTCAAAGTTATCAACTGACTGGCGTCCTGAACATGACGATAAAAGGTTCCAGCGATGATGTCTCTGGAACTTGTACGACAGCGAGAGACAACCCTCTAAGATTTAAGAGGGCATTGGACAACTCTAAAACTTGGGTAACCAAGAAGAAATAGGCCGGTGATGGAGTCCATCCAGGGCATCTTGAACTGGATTCCAACCGTTGACGAATATACCACTCGAGGATGAAACATAGAGGTAGGTAATCCTTAGCCACGATTGCAGCAGACAACTTGCAATTTATTTACTAAACAAAAGCTACAGTCTAATCGAAGCTACCAAATTACGAAGGCCAATTACAAAGGCCAACGGGCTAACTCATGAAGAAAATTTCGCTATTTTTATTCCGCGTCAGCTATCAGCAGTAAGAACTAGCTGCAATTAGATGAGTGAAGAAGCTCAGAACATTGATGAATATGTCAAGTGTGCGGAGCTAAATCGCACAAGGACAAGCTCAAGGCACTATCCATTCAGCATACGATTCCAATACCCATTCGCGTTAAGTCACACTCCAAAAGAATCCGGCAACAAAACTCTGATACGTTCTGAGTAATGACGTTAAAATACTCAACAAACTTGAAACCACCAACCTGAGTCTCTATCTACCATATTACTCGGGTACATGTGAGCCTACATGTGAGCCTTGTCAATTATTTAATTGCCTGCGCCTCTGATCAAGTCCATGGAGTGCGCTATAATATTACTCAGCAACAATCTTCCATGAATAAGAAGCCACGCGTGTTACCTGATGTACTGATTAAGGCGAAGTTGTTCATGACACGCACCGGGTCATATCAGGCGTTACATTACAAGATTGCGGCACTAATAGAGCTGCCGAATGATGGATTTGTCATGGTACCGCCTGTGAGGGAGGTCCTTATAGGTGGACATAGCAACGTCAACCCCTCAAGTTGACATGATTCCACCTTTTGGCAGTGTAGCGGTTTGATAGCTATCTTCCCGAACCCTCACAGGGACTCTCATTATCATCACTTCGCTATCATTGGTGGAACACGCCGTTGCTATCCTACTTGTTGAATATATAGTCGTCATATTCACGCGGCAATACATATCCAAGACCAAGGCGTAAAGATTGGACTGAACATATTAAAGCCCATCATCATATTGGTACTACTATTTCTAGTCACAATGCGACAAGCTTGGAAGACATCTCCGACCCCACGCACACACCCTATTTAAGATATTACCAAGAACCTGAGTCGAGTCTCGACAGAAACCGCAATACAATTCAAGCGCAATGTCGAGAAACTGAGAGAAAGAGGAAACGTGTCTACTTGATATTTTCATCAATTTAATGCGAGAAAGATAACCGGAAAGTGCCGTAGTGGACTTGGTGGTCTTGCCTCATGGTCCTGTTCAACGATTGAGCTGATCATCGCCACAACAGCGACATTAAAAGAGATGTGATAAGATAGAGAGAAACACAGGACACCGATATACAAATATCTCAGCTGAAAAAGGCAAGACATTTTGGAGTTACCGAAACTCCTATCATCAGTTGGCATTCATGTATTATCGACATGATATGTTGACTACCGTATTGCCTCATTGTCGCATACACTCACAACCAATATTCTCTCTAGTGGATCTTAATTATTACTTGGAATATTAAACTTTTGTATACTATTATCTAGGTCTAAGAGGCGAAGCTCGAGGCGCAAACATGAACGTATATATATCGATGCCGTCTCTTTCGAGCTAGGCTCTCCCTCTGGTCTCGTCTATATAAGGCACCTAGATACCTAGGTAGGTTAGGTATCTTAGGTTAGGTAGTCATGCAAATCATAAATTGCCATTATCATTCTTACTCTTTTCTTTAAATATGTTATCATCCCCTTTTACGGACGAGGAGGTGAGACATCATCATCTTCTGCATAGTATCCAGAAGACGATTTAAGCGTCTCTTCTCATCGTCCTTAGTTTTGCAGGAAAGGCGAACACCCCGCTCAAGTCCACAGCGGCACTCCGTCGATGGCTCTTGCTGCGGCCCTGGTCCCGATCCCGGTCCCGATCGCGATCTCGGTCCCGGTCTCTATGTCTCGAAAAAGCCGCGGCTTCGGCACGGTGCTGCCGCGGTCTTTCCGACGAGGGGCCCGAGGCGATGGTAGACAGCGTGGAGAAGAAGCGCGGCCGCGGCCGCGGCTGCGGCGCAGACACGTGCCGGTTGCGGGTTGCGTCCGGCACGGCGCTCAGGTTGGCGGCGGTCAGCGGCGTGGGAGCTGCTGCTGGTGCTGGTGCTGCTACCCCCCCTGCGCTCGTCGTCGGCACCGCGCCCCGAACCCGGAACTGCTGCTGCGTCGCCGAGTACGGGTTGTTGGATCCCCAGCTGCGCTGCTCCTCCTCCGTCCCTCCCCCCCGCGCCGCCTGGTACTTGTCGCGGATGTAGTTCTGCGTCACGAACGACCGCCCGTCTTCCGTGTCCGAGTACTCGCTTCCTTCCTCCGGGTCCTGCTGCGACGCGGCGTACGTGTATTCCTCGTCCCACCCGGTGGACTCGGACGTGTCCTCGTCGTCGCGGTACTCGTTCTCGTGGCCGTGTCTTTCCGCATACGCGCCCCGCTGCTGCCGCCGTTCTTCTTCCGCTTCGTAGACTTGCTTTTCGTAGTACGAGGAGGCTGTTTGCGGGTCTGGGCCTTCTGTGGTCCCCGTGTAATGAGGAAGAAGAGGAGGAGGAGAGGAGTGGCGGAGTGGCGGGTTGGACTGGCCGAGGCTCGACGGGTCGTACAGCCGGGTACCGCCTTGGGACGGCGACGAGTGGGCGCCGTAGCTGTGGCTCTCGGGATAGTCCTCGTACCGCCGGAAGAGCAGGGGCCGGTTCTGCATTTGCACGGTCGCGTCGCGGTACGTGAGGACGTCGTTCCCGGCCCATTTGATCATGCCGCGGAGGTCGGATGGGAAGGCATTCGGGTCCATGATTGCTTATTAGGATAGGATGGGTTGGGTCGGGTATAGGTAAGGCTGCGGGAGTAGCTAACGAGTAGGTAAACTAGACTAAACTCAACCAAACCAAACCCGGGAAGAGAGAAAAAAAAGGAATGAAGAGAAATATGCCCAGGGGTATGTATGTGTGTCTGGTCTCTGGTAAACAAGAAGGAATATATACGAGAAGCGAATGTGGAAATATATGCGCGTTAAACACAATTGTGATGAGGATACCGCATAGTAAGTAAAGTAGAGGGAGACAATAAGGAACTATTAGACGTTCTTCAACTGGCCGCCAATTATTAACTTCAAGTACCTTAGTTATACTTTTTCATTCCGAGGAATCATCTTCATAGTCGATAGATAAAAGAAAGCTCCACGATTCGATACAGTTCAAAGGAGTGCCACCACGTCCTTTTAAGCAAGCATATGGTTAAAGAAGGGTCTGCCTACCTACCTAAGCTCGATTGGTTCCTGTCACAATGGATTGTAGTAGTTTGGTTGAAGAGAAAGCACATATGCGTAGGGTAGGTTGGGTACCTCTAATGTGTGTCAATGCTATTCTTAGCTAGCCCCTTTTTTTTGAGAGAGAGAGTTGGCAAAGAGGTCGAGGGATTTCAGCATTTTGCTGATACAAAGAATATCTAGTCAAAGTGTCGAGGTAATTGACATGACCCAACAGAGTAAGTAGTATTGTCTCATCTCATCACCTATGTGGTTCTTTAACAGTAGAGTGCGTGTATACATCAACACGTACCTAATTCAAGACATGGCAATACAACACAATTAGGTGTACTCACAGATGATACCAAGACTTACGCTCCTGTCAAAAAGTGTCGAGTACCTGATTAACCACATTAAATCTATTCACGTCCGGACGATGTGGCAACGGTCTATTACAGGTACCTTCGGTAGGTTATCTAACCAAGGACGTTCCTGAAGCTAGCCAAGTATGATGTTATCCAACTGCTCGCGATCCAAACGCGACTGCAGCGCCGCTCTCAACAGTCCCCTACTCTTTGTAATGGCCGGCACGACCCCGTCGATCTGCTGCAAGTTCCCCCGCATGCTCTCCATGTGGCTCGCGATCTGGCCCGCCAGACCAGCCAGCTCCTCCTCCTCCTCCTCGTCCAGACCGGCGAACACTTTGCCCGCGCTTTTCTCTATGGGAACAGTTTCTCCCACAAGGGAGTCTACCCCCGACTCGGGTCGTAGTGGTTTCTTCTCGGGCACCAAGACGTGCATCTTCCGGATCTGATCCCTCCTCTCCCTCGCCTCGGCCTGCGCGTTGGACCCGAGCCGCGCGAGCGCCTTATACTCGCTCTCGAGCTCCTTTTCGGCGCGCTCCTTCTCGCGGCGCAGCAGCTCGACGCTGTGCAGTAGGGGGTCGAGCTGGGACTCGAGAGCCTGGATGCCGGAGACGGTGCGCTCGAACTCGAACTCCTCCTCGCGCCGGGTCGACGTGGTGGCCGGGGGAAAAGGTAGGCCACGCGCGATTTTGGAGCAGAGTCGCTTGCTCACGGCATTCAGAGCCGCCGAGGCTTGCGTGTGTCGTTGCGGGTTGGTGCTGAGGCGCAGGAGGACGGGGCGCGAGGCGGATTGGAGCAGAGAGGCTACGCTCGCTAGGGCGGGCTGCTCGAGAGCTGTCCATTTCGACTCGATGATGTTGAGGGGGACGCGGCGCGTACGTGTTGCGAGGTGTCGGTAGCGGGGAGGAGAGGTAGCGGAATCGGGTGATGATGAACGGTCTTGCGCGTCTGGAGACTGTTTCCGTCTCCTGGATTTTGGGGACGTCTTATTAGATTGTGTCTTGTGCTTTCTGGGGCGGTTCTCCTCCTCTACAGGTTCATCTTGGTTTTGTGCTGGCGCGTCTTGGGATTTCTTTCCCTTTCCTTTCGTAGATGACGAAGCCTCTTCATTAGATGATGCTGCTGGTGGTGGACGGCTACGTTTCTTCAGCCGACTTTGGGGCCCAGGGTCGGTTTCTGTATCTGCATTTGCTGGGGGTTGGTTGATGAGGGAAGGACGGCCTCGTCTTTTCTTTAGGGGGGGAGCAGCATCTTGTTCCACATTAGCCGCACCCTGTTTATTTATTGGAGGACGTCCTTTCTTTTGGAGTTTATGGGATGGTTGATCGTCCGATTTCTGCTTGTTTGTTGGCTTTGCTGTCTCTCGGGCCCCTTTATTCGAAGAGTTTGGCGATCGGCGAATTCGTCCGCTCCGTCGAACAAGACTTGAGTCACCCTCGTTTTCGTCGTCGGCCTCATCTTCTTCGACCTCGTTGCTCTTATTCCCTTCTACCCCTTTCGTTGGCCGACCACGCTTATTTCGAGGCGCATTTTCATCCGCCACATTAGATGTATTCTCTTCTTGAACATTGGGCTTCGCATTCGTTGAAGCTTGAGGGTGACCGCGTTTTCTTCGCTCGGTAGGTACTGTCTCTATCTCCTGGTCCCTTTCTTCTTCGTCTCTATCGTTTCCATCTTGTGGTATCGGTGATGGCCCGCGTTTCCTCTTAGCTTTCTGTGTTTGCGAAGGTTTAGGTTCGGGCTGTGATTGAGATGAAATCTCGATGTTTGCTGGGCGCCCGCGCTTCCTAGGACGGGATGATTCTTCCATATCTGATTCCCTCGTTGTTCCAGAAGTTGTAGTTAACCGGCCTTGTTTCGAAATGGTGAGTTGGGATCCTGACGCGTCACCGTCGTCGCGCGACACGTTGACGGGACGGCCTCGTTTGCGTTTCTGATTTGCAGCTTCCGGCGCCTTGAGTTATCGTGTAACGTTAGTTTGGAAATTTTAGGTAAATATGAAGAGGTACCAAGCTGACCATTAGGTATTCTTAAATTTGGGGGTTATGAGTTTATCACTGCTTTATAAAAAGAAATAAAGTCGGTAATACTATGTAACCTTTGTGTTACCTTTACTATGTACTTGTTTGCTTCTACCTCTTCAACTATCTTATCGTGATTGACGTATTCCCTTATCGTATCAACTTTATTACTTTATTACTATGTCAGGTTAGGCATTTGCTAGGTAATGTTTGCTACTTACCTAGGTACGTGTAGATTTAGGTAATTGTGTGACCGCGTCACATAGTACTTTTTTCCAAAGTACCTAGGTACATATGTAGGTACTTTAGATATTGTTCATAGTATTGTGCCACAAATCATGCGGGGCTCAGCGCTAACAGGGATAAGGGTGACATTTACCTTTCCACTGAATCCAAGTCAACAAAATAATGCACAATCATAGGTGGAGTTAGTAAGCTTGGCAAGAAAATGTCGGGAAGGAGGGTGGGAACACTATATGCTCCTATGTACTACTACATACCTGTATGTAGGTATTTACCTAGCTGTCCGGGGAAGTTTAGCTGTTGGAAAGACCGAACGAGTTGTCCTAGGACCCTAGACAATCCGTTGTTTGACACATTTTTATTTTCCTTTCTTTTAAATCCCTCGACCTGACTTGATTCTTACACTAGGTATAATAGACCTTTTCCTAGTTCACGACAGCTTACCGTCGCAGTCTTGAGGTTCGACGTCATTGTTACCTAGATATATCCTTATCTTTATCCTGATCCCTTAGGTATCCTTATCCTACAGGATTCTCTTGAGTTCTCTCTTTCGGTACCTTCGATTGGGTTTTTATACTTTGGTCCTACCGTGCTGGACAAAATCACATCAAATTACATCATTTTCTCGACCTGTTGCGGCTTGATCTCGATCTGAGCTATCTACCAACTAATAACAAGATGCGATTCTCTACAACCTCAGCCATTCTCAGCTTGCCGCTGTTAGCAGCTGCAGATGTCCCTAACTACCGAGCTCAGTTTGATAACTACTTGGGCCAGGCCCAGGCCGTTATAGGCAAATTCGCTTCTAAGATTCCTCATCCTAACAAACATAATCCTGCCGCTGCTGCCGAGGCTAAGGCTGGTGCCTTGAACCTGGATATTCTGTCTTTGGATAACTGGAAGGAGACCCTTTATGGACCCGTGAAGCCCGACAGCAAAACTCCGGTGGAGTGGTGGGTTCTGATCACGGGTGGAAACAAGACTTGTTTCGGTAAGCATCTCTATCACCACTTCTATCACCACTCGCCACCTTGATCCCACACTTGAACATGGTTCTCCTAACGCTAATTAGGCCACTGTGGAAAGATCGAGGCTGCGTTCAATGAGACCGCTGGAAAATGGGCTCTGACACCCGGGAAGCCTCATACTGCTCTGCTCAACTGCGAGGACCAACCTGTTCTTTGCAACTCCTGGTCTGCCCCAGCCGGTGCGCTGTGGATCTTCGAGATGCTTCCGGAACCGGCACCTGTGAATATTTCGACGAAGCGGTTCAACATGACAACTGTCACTTCCGATGACTTTGTCGAGCTGCAGGAAAATGGTTACAAGTCTGCCACTCACCTGCATGACGGCTTCTTCCATCCTTTCAACGGCCCTCTTGCCAAGAATAGCCTTGCAGTTCCAGTTGGTTGGGTCCTCTGGGCCTTCAGCCTTCTTCCCAGCTGGGCGTTCATGATTCTTGTTTCCATTTTCAGCAGGAGCATGATGTAAGTCATATAAATTCCGTATACTGTAATGCAGAATAAGTGACTGACGATACTACAGGAGCAACCGCCTAAACCAACAAATGGATGGCGGTCGACGACCTGCTGCCACTGGCCAAGCTGCTCCCCGAAGATAATGGTGATGTATAGCGGAAGCATATTGGACACTCGCTATAAAACTGGCTGTGCTCATATCGGGGTGCGGCTCGAGGAGCTTGGCTATAAGCATTATGTATCATTGGGTCGAGGTCACGTAGGTAGTGATAGTAATAAATGGGAATGTATCATGAGATTCATATCTTGCGTTCACACACGTCCTGCATGCGTTCAAGGCCATCTAGAACCTCGTCTTTTAGTTTTGGGTTGACGAATCGACCATACCGAAGATCGCTCATGTTGCCAACAGCCTGCCTAATAGACTCGAGGAGAGCAGCCTCCTCCTGCTCCATTGCTTGTAACTCACGCTCCATGTCAGCGATGGCATCGTCCATTGCGGGTAGGATAGTCATTAGAGTATGTTGCTTCGGCTGTATCGTACTGGAGGTGGATCCGAACAACTACAACTTGAATTAGAGATTATGTCTTGACTTCGTATTTTTGGGTTGATGACGTACCATTCGTTCGATTTCAATCTCATCATCTTGTTCCTCTAGCTCGGCTTCTCTTCGAGCCTTTATCACCTCTCGGCGCAAAGCTTTACCTTGCCTGACCTGAGCGTCTATATTCTGGGAGACGCCATCTACTACTGCGTTGCGCTGCTGCTGTAGATCTCTGTAGAGCGACCGGATCTGCGGGGAGGCTTGTTGTGATTTAGGGAATAGGGAAATGAATTCTTGCAGAGAGATGATTGTAGGTAGACGAGCAGGGAGGAGTAAGTAGTTTCGCAAGATGGTGGATTCGTTCGTTGCCATGATGTAGTTTACTATGTGAGTTGAACTAAACAGAATTCAGTCAAGATTAATTCTGTGTGTGTTATGTGTGTGTGTGTGTTTGTTCGGTTTCAGATGAAACAATACTTATTAGGATAAATGTTGGAGTACCTAATGTTGGCGCACCGGGGCGTGAATGGAAGAAAATCACTTTAAACCAAAGCGCGTCGAGAAAACGCGTCCGAGCTTTTGGCGTCGGCCAGCCGATAGGGTGATAAGTTGATAAGGTGAAAGGTGACAGGGAGGTAATAGGTACCTATAGCGTGATACCTGGTACCTACCTAACCCGCCCAGCTACTTAGCATACATATGTACCTCCATAGTAATTCACGGGCCTTAGATAATACTGTACCCTCCCCTGCTTCCACTCTCTCTTTCTCTCTCTCTCTTAACTTCATACCTACCAATAAGATCGGTGCTAAGGACTTCAATAACTTTCTCATTCACCATCTTAAAACATCATTCTTCTTACTTAACTCAATTCATCATTCTTTCTCACTTTGGTTTATGGCACTTGTCATTTCCACCTTTTTTTTTCTTCATAACCAGTATCTTCCCTGTTAAAGTCCCCCTTGACCCCCCCCTTTCCATCATTCATCGTCTATTCCGTCTTATCGTCTTTTCAAGGTGAATTCATAATACCAATTCACAGGCTATGGCCCCCCCGAGACAGAACCAAGCTCCTCCTTTTTCCAAGGACGAGAAAGTATTGTGTTTTCACGGTGACCTGATGTATGAGGCCAAAATCATGGAGGTCAGTGTCAAGTCTGGTCAGAAGCCCGAGGATGCGCAGTATCGTATCCACTACAAAGGGTGGAAGGCGAGCTGGGACGACTGGGTCTCCCAGGACCGCATCCGCAAATTCACTGAGGACAACAAACAGCTCGCTAGTCAGCTGGAAGCCCAGGCCCGGATGCGAAGTTCTGGCTCTAAGGGAGGAAAGAAGGGGATTAAAGCTAACGGTTCCGAGATGAGTTCTGCTCGAGGTAGTGAAGAGCGTGTCGCCGGATCTTCGAGCTTCGGTAGAGGCCCACGACGTGGTAGGGATTACGAACTTGAGAACGTAAGTCAAACTAGTTTTCCCCTTTATTTTCTTTCTATTTTTTTTTCTTCTTCTTTCTTCATATCATAATGTGTTGGGTTCTGCATAAATGGAAGCCGTGTATGCTTCCGATTAAGCCGTCAATTTTCCTATACTCGGATCAATAGAGTCTACCTGCTAGGAATCAGGACGACAAGTATTCGGTCATGAAGACACGGAATTCTTCATTGGGAGTGTGGCTCGTGAAATAAAACCAACTTGGTCACGCTCACGACACTTTTTGGTTGAAATAACTCCATGGCTATGGTCCGGTCCGGTCATATCGTGGAAGATTTCACTACGACCTGCTACCTAACCCAATCACGCCTGATATCAGCAGGACAGATAGGAGCTCGTAACTGCGCGAAATAACCCTCGAAGTTTGATAAGAGATGTACCAAGGCCTTCATCACTTGTGTCACTCACGCTCATCAGCTTGGGAGTCACTGTGCTGGCGTCTGCCAACAATCATCCCGAGAAAAAAAAAAAGAAAAAAAAAACCACGTTGTCAGGTTACCAATGCTGGGAGCAGTTCTACTAGGCAGCTAGCAATCTTCCCAACCCCATTCATTCGGGAAACGAAATCTCTTATCATTGAGGGGTTCAACTTGCAGCCTAATTCTTTTTTTGAGAAAAGAGCTTCTCGTTTCGTAAGGACCACCTAACGAAAACTTTTCTCTACTCACAAAACCTACGCTCCTACTACACTGACTACCAACGTAAATTTGGGCTAGTCGAATTTCTTGTCGACGCCTAAACACATTCCTTCCGTGACAAACTGCACACACCTTCTTGACAACTCCTCCATTTCATCTCGCTATACCGCCGCAGCATAGCAACGATGGCGGGCAGAAAGCAAAAGCGCGTGGTTTCCATCAATGATTACGAGCTTCCGCGTAGGCGAACTCGAAGTCAGAGAATCCAAAACCTGTTGTTAGACTCTGCTGCTCCTCATGACGATCTAAAAATTGTTGGTGGTGGCCCTACTTCCGAGGACTCTGCTCCGGCCTCGAAGTTAGCTATATGCCGGAGCCCTATCATTGATCTAGAGTCTGCTATACCAGTACCTGAATGCAGCTCCAAGCCTGTCAGCAAGAAGGCGTCCAAGGCGGTGCCCAGAGAGGCCCCTAAGAAACTTGACGGATCTGAAAAGGCACCTGCAAAAAAATCACCCATGCTGTCGCGTGGAACACCAAGCGAGACCACTTCCAACAAGGAACCCCCGATCGTTACTGGCGCCTTTATGACGACCCCCTCGTCCATGACATTGATGCCTTCACCTGGACTTTCTCTGGCGGATAAAAATATTACCACACGCCAAAGAACATTTAAGCAGAAGGAGCAGCGGTTCGCACGCAAAGGAGATGGGACAGATTTCCTTATCCAACTGCCAGTCCCTAGTTTTCAATACGTCACCAAGAAAGGAGCATTTGTCATTGACGATGACCGATTCGGATTTCTTCATCTTGTCAAGGATCATCCTAAGATTACGGAAGCAGAGCAGAGTCGCACATTGACCCGTGCGAAGGAGATCTGGTACCGAGGGATGCCCGACCATATAAGCATCCCAACAGCCGGGATGCCGTCAGAAAAATTTTACACAAATCCCAACGATGATTCCGTAAATCTAGAGCTTATGTAATGTTTTCAGGGTCGCGATGCTAATTCTTATTCTCTAGGAAGACGCATTTCACGCCAGACCGTCTATCAAAATTTTTGTTCCTGATATCCTGAAGGCAATGCTTGTCGACGATTGGGAAAACATTACCAAGAATAACCAACTTGTTCCTCTCCCTCACCCTCACCCCGTGACTAAGATCCTTGAGGACTATGCCGCCTATGAGACTCCGAAACGCCCTGCAGGTTCATCCCACGTGGACATCCTTGAAGAGACTTTAGCTGGCCTGAAAGAGTATTTTGACAAATCTCTTGGGCGTATCCTCCTCTATCGGTATGTTGCGCCCCTATTAACTATGAATGACCTTCTAATCCAGGATAGATTCGAGCGCGCCCAATACGCAGAAATGTATAAGAAGTGGATGTCTGATGACGCTGAATATCAAGGCAAGACTGCAAGCGATACCTATGGTCCTGAACACTTGATGCGTCTAATCGGTAAGCTATTTTGTCGTATTAGTCTACGACTCGAGCTAATTTCTTTCTTGCAGTATCGTTACCGGAGCTTGTTGCTCAAACCAATATGGACCAGCAATCGGTCAACCGCCTGCGTGAAGAACTGGTTAAGTTCTGCACCTGGTTGTCAAAGAACACCACGGAGTACTTCGTTAGCCATTACGAATCTCCCCCTCAGGACTATATCCAGAAGGCCAAGGACTAATTTGATGTTCGTCTTCCGGTTATATCCATGACTCCTGGAATTTGTGACTCTTCATCTGGCATGTTCTACTATTTAGAGTCGTGTCGAAGAACCAAGATAGACATCCCCTCCGCCACAGTACGGTCTTTGGTGCTTCTAGCTCCGAAACGATATTTTTCGATTCCCTTGTACGAATACTAGATTTCATACGGTCGATGCGAAAAAAAAAAGGGTTTTCTGTTAGGGCGTTTTGCCAGGGTTACGCATACCACAGGGGGCCACCAGGAAATGAAACTTGTCCGCCTGTAACATAAAAAAGAAGGAATAACTTGCGATACTGGTCTAGACGTTTTTATTTTGAGGATTTGTTTGATTTTTCGAGTTTCCGTTTTTTTTTTTAATAATAATTACACCAGTATTGCGCCGAGTCGTCTT
Organism: Daldinia caldariorum; assembly: GCF_022478825.1. Taxonomy (NCBI): domain Eukaryota; kingdom Fungi; phylum Ascomycota; class Sordariomycetes; order Xylariales; family Hypoxylaceae; genus Daldinia; species Daldinia caldariorum. Next base: position 324,411 of record NW_025953038.1, read on the forward strand.
AAGATTTTATTATATACATTAGGTGACTGTCAAGTTCATCACAAGATCCCTTGGCCTGTGTCGACTAGGTCGAGGTTTAGTGTAATGACAAGGTCCATGGCCCGAAAACAAGTTCTTCATCTCAAGTCCTTGTTTTCATGAAGATTGCAATCGGATAATCCTCGACTTACTATGTAATTCCTGCTGGGAGTTATGAGATCCGCCAACACCGCGTAAGGGGAACCCTGGCTCGCCTTGCTCCGTTATAGCCGCGCGTACTTGCCTAACCTAGGGTTAGATATGTGTACCTCATACATGCGAAAACCAAGGCAATCAATGGTTTGCGATAGAAACTATTTCGTTTATCACGTAGCAGGGGATTCGGGGAAAGACTTAGGTACTTATAGGCAAGTTAACGTAGTCGTGGATCAAAATGAAGCGTCAACTTGCCTTCAGCTTCCAAAAATTCGGGCTCGGAGTTAGGGTTCTCCCTACGAAACAGTAAAGCCACCTACCTGCTTAGGTACCTGCCTACCCAAGGTACCCAAGCTACCTATCTAAGCTTACCTACCACATGCATCCCCGGAACCAACAACATCACAACAAGATCGATTACTACCAGGTATGTATGGAAAGGACAAGTATACAGTTGCTGTGCCGCTTCGCCGTACCAGTCTGTCTATGGGACTTGTAGAGTTAGGTAGGTCACGTACCTACCTAGGTAGGCTTGGGTACGTTATCTGAAATGATACCTAGTCGTAACAGGAACGGCGCATGCTTTTTCTATGCCTGGAAGTACGAAGAGGTGGTATATGTCGTTTTGCTTCGGGGAGATTATATGCGATATGATGACGTGGAAAACATCATATTGACTCAAGGCTGAACGAAGTTGGAGCGTAAATCATGAATCCAATATTGACAATTACGAAATGGCGTCTAACACCACACCTCACACTCAACAAAATTTAATTCAACACCAAGACAAATTATAGTTTGAGTATTATATCTCCATTCAACAAAAGAGTTCTTTTCATCTACACACTACACTACATACACAAGAATAAAACGAAGGCTGGCGGCGGCGTCGTCGTATGAGCCTTGTCAGCACACGTACTGCCTTTTTTTCATTTGATATCGGGCGCGGCGAGCTCCTGAGTATATGATAAATAGTCCAAAGATACTGCTGCTCAGCCTTCTTCCCACGCCTTCTCGGCGACCAGACCGGAGACGGCGGGGATTCAAGAATCAGCCAAGAACTGCGTTTAATCCAAGACTCTTTCAAAAACTGATCCGAAATAATAGGAAAATGCTTTGCTCTGGTTTCTCTGCGCCTTTATACGGCGCTTCCAAAACGTGTCGTGCAGTCGTCCCTCGTCATGTTATACTACAGTTCGGGGTATTGTAATTACAGAGCGGAACGCGTATATTGATTTACCGGAGGTTGACGGTAGGGATGGCGGCGCCGCTGGGGTAAGTAGGCGCAGTCGCGTTGAAACCGCCGGTAGGGTAGGGGACGACAGTGGCGGTAGCAGTAGCAGTAACAACGCCAGTCTCGCTCTCAGGGGGGCAGTCGTCACCCTCATCCTCATTGTCTCCCTCACCTTCATTCTCAGGGGTGCAGTCATCTCCCTCATCATCCTCACCGTTGCCGGTGGTAGGAACGGCGGTAGGAGAAGTGGCACCAGCCTCGGAGGTAGCGACAGAAGCAGTAGCGGAGGCAGCGGCAGACACGGAAGGAACGGCCTGAACCTTAGTGCTGGTATTCTCAGCAACAGGAGCAGTGATGTAGACGGTGCTGGCAGGCTTGGTCTCGGTGACGGTGACAGTAGCAGTGGCAGCAGCGCAGTCACCGTTGACAGTGACAGTGGTAGCAACGCACTGACCGGCGCCGTTGCCGTTGCCGTTACCGTTGCCAGAGCCGGTCTCCTCAGCCTTGACAGAAGAAGTGGACGCTTCGGGAGAAACGGTGACGGTACGAGTGCCAGTGGTGGTTCGGGTAGTGGTGGTAGTAGGTTCGTTGCTGACGACGTAGCTAAGACCGCTGCCATTTCCGTTGCCGTTACCGCTGCCGTTACCGTTACCGTTACCATTGCCGTTGCCGTTGCCATTGCCGGAGCCGGAGCTGGGGACGGGAACAGCAGTAACGGTAACCAGCTGAGTGAGGGTGGACTTTAAGGTGGTGACCAAAACAGATCGGGAGGTCTCGGGACCTACAGTGATGCTGACGGTCTGGTCCACGACGCTAGTAGTGGGGTAAACAGAAACACTGGCACCATTGCTGGGCTGGGTAGCCTCAGGGGAGTTGCCAGTAGAGGTGGTAATAGCAGGAGTAGCAGTAACGGTGCGAGTAGTGCCGGAGATGAGACCACTGCTGTGGGCACCGACCAAAGACTTGGAGAGGGACTCAGCAGCGGTCACAGGGCAGACGGTAGTGGTAAGGTCAATGACCTCAGTAACAATGGCAGGGCCAGTGCTGTTGCCGCTGCTGCCGGTGGCAGCAGGGCAGTTAGTGATGGTAGGAGCGCAAGAGGTGATAGTGTGGACGGTAGTGATGGCGACGGTAAGAGTGGTTGAAGCTCCGACACCAGTGGTTGAGGCTCCGACGCCAGTGGTTAAAGCTCCAACGCTAGTGGTTGAAGATTCGACGCCAGTGGATTGCGCGGGAGAAGATTGCACAGCGGAGGATTCCACAGGAGAGGACGAGGACTGCACAGCAGATTCTACCGGGTAGGAATCAGCGGGATAGGATTCCACAGGGTAGGTCTCATTTCGTCGCCAGTGGAAGTGACGGGGTTGATGGTAAGAAGCCGAGGCCAGGCCGGCGAAAAGGCCTAAAGCTACAGTTGCGGACTTCATTTTGTTTTTTTGCGGTTTATTCTAGGAGTTGTCTAATCTCGAAGAGTATATTTATATACTTCGTTGTTGTCGAATGAGTGGACGTATGCAATAAGCAATGCGGGATACCAATGAGCGAAAGTCGATTTCGCGGAAGCTGAGCAGACACAGTTGCTGTTTGTATAAAGTATAGAAACGTGTGCAGAATTGAAAAGACTGCTGGCGATGCAGAAAGGGTCTAGGAGGCGGTTGACCGACGACGTCGAAGAAAAAATGAGAGACTTGAGATATACTCGAAACGAGAGAAACACGCAGATGGTGAAGAAAGAAAAGGGAGAAAGAAGTGAGACTTGACGATGATGGAGGGTGGTGAGCCCTTTTTACATTAGGTACTCTCCCGAAATGAGTGTTAAAGATCCTTTTCCGCTCGGCGCTCCCACAGGCTTGTTAGCCTAACAGATCTAATATAAGTCTAGAAAAGACGAAAAGACCGAACTCCCCTTACCTTGGCGGCTAGTGTAAATGAGGCCCGGGGGTATAAACAAAGCCAAAGTCTTTCAACCCTAGCTCAAGGACCCTCCCCAAGCCTCCAAGCATAATCCGATATACCCATCATACCCAAGCTTTACCCAGCATACCCCTAGTCCGTCATTATTGTGTTGATGATGAACGCGGCCTTATCAGCCTATTGGGGAGGACCATTAGGATCCACATTATCACATTGGTCCATACGTTGCTCGCGTTGTCCGGGTCGATCGAGCAGGGGGGGAAGAGGAGGAAGAGGAGGGGGGGTGGATGGTGTTCATCTGGTAAAATACCATATCATCATACCTTGGTAAAATATCGTCAAAGGACCGGGGATGGGATTGGACCAAGTTTCTTTCTTTTCTTTTTTTTTCTTTTTTTTCTTTTTTTTCTTCTTTGGTGACAGGGTGAAAAAAAGCGAAAGGACTTTCTCTCAAAGAGAAAAAAAAATATTGAAAGGGAGGGAAAAAATAACGTCGTCTGCCGTCGTCCTTTCCCCTGTGCCCCTTAAGCCCCACGCACCATTATTGAGATCCCTGTCAGCCAATACGCAGGTACAACATGGTGAAACCGGTAAAGAAACCAATGGGCGCTAGAGAATAAAGTCTAGCTGAATCTTTAGGAGCTGTTAGTCAGAAGCTAGGCTAGACTTTACATACGCAGCTCGTGCAACGAAGACTTTTATTATGTAGGTACGTTATGCAGGTACTAACTACAGTACATAACGGTTAGTATGTAAGTAGGATGGCGCATTGCATGAGTCTTTTTTTATTATTTTTATTATTTTTTTGGTTTTTCAATTTGTAGACTAAAGAAAACATTTAACTAGGATCATGTAATCACAGCTGACAAAGCTCGAAAGTTGAGATGAAATTAAACTTCGGATGGCTTTTTTTTTTTTTTTTTTTTAAGGTAAGACGCTGGAAAATATTTTTGATCGGCACATCTTCGATTAGCTTTGAGGATCTGCAATGTAAGCGCCGCCCGCAGTTAACCAAGATATACCTATCTCATATCTAGCGCCATCAGATATAATATATATAAAGAAATCGTTTTGCTCTCTTCAGCAAATGGCAAGAAGCTTTTTTGCTTTTTCTTGGTTTTCGCATTTGCCAACGCAGCACATACCTAGACTTACACGTAACTAGCCTCTGTACTTTGTAAGACGGGACGGGACCACGCCATAAGACGGGTTCTGCATAGAGCCGCGAATAACACCTAACTTCTACATAGGAGGTTGTTGTAAATTCCAGAATACTAATACGGGATGTCGCGAAACGATGCACGAACCCAAAAAATGGTATCGCAATCCTCGTGGCTAACCAGGGGGGGAGAGACCTGATGATGATGATTTCATAACGAGCTGAGACTTTCCCGCATTCTCCTGGTTCTCCTGGTTTTCCTGGTGGACAAAAAGAGTCTCATCTTGCTACGTAATTCCAAGGACGGGGGACCATGTCGTTGGAAATTTGTTACGTATTGGACTTTACTACGGAATACTAGTACCTAGTAGTAGTAGAACGATTTTATTATGCAAGGAGGACCAGCAACTTGGAAGTTCCAATGTGACACCGCTCGGCGCATTCCAGCTTCGGTTTTTCCAGCTCACCGGTACATCGAAAGAGAAAGAAAAAGAAAAAGGCGGTCCACGATACCTACTCAGGTAGGTACCTTACCTATCGCATTTCATCCCATTTTAATCTCGAGCCGGGGTACCCAAGGGATGATAATTCGATTCTGCGACCGTTTTTAAACTTCTAGACCACGCGCTCTTCTCCGTTAAAACAAAAATCCCAAACAAACCCTAGGCGCCACGCCTGTCCTTGTAATAATAATGTAAGAGCGGTAAGGCTCTCTCATAGAATGTTCCACGAATTTTGCTTGTCCTTTTTTTTTTCTTTTTTTTTTTTCGTATCATTACGAAAATAACAAGCGCATAATGTATAGTATGTTTTCCGTCGTGGTGTACTTAGTCGTGTAAATTATAAATTACGTATTGTAGGATTTGCTCACTGCTGAAATCCTACGGTTGAGAATCCCCTCTTTCCCAAGTAATCCTAGCCACTAGCCACTAACCTACCAAATTCACTCTTTAATTACAGCCTTCCAAAGATCTAGCTCTCGCTTACACTTCTGGTTGGTCCGTGCAAGCAGGGTCTTTTGAAAAGCGCAAGGACCCGATCCTTCAATTAACGAAGGTAGCCGAAGGTTACCTCGTTCAGAGAGGTGGTGATATTATCAACAGCTGTACTATGTATTCAGCAATACGCGCGGGGACTAGGATAAGGCTGGCTCAAAATCAGGAAATTCGGGAAGAATAAAGGAAAAGGAAAAGGAACCGCTCGGTGGATCTCTCGTTACTCTCTTTCTTACTAGATGACCGGGACCGCCTAACAACATCAACAAAGAAAAAGGGGTCGAGACTTTTACCGTTTCACTAATTCGGGCAACTAGATTTGGGATTTGTTAGTTTAACATGACATTTAACTACCATAATACTATGTTATAACACGCTGAAAGTGTCATTTCCTCATAAAGCGACTACCGAGTGGCCCCCTTCGGCAAAAGGGAGAAGAAAAAGGAAAGCAAAAAAAGTGAAAGGAACGACTTCCCTGGGAGTCGTCCGTCATTACATACAACTCTGCGTGCGAATGGCACAACACGTTAATGAGCCAATAGGACTCCACTTTTACAATGCCCTTGTCCACCTCGGCCCCCTCGATGCTACGTCGTAAACCTCTAGTAACGTCTGACAGGTCCGATCAAAAAGTCCGATGAGTATATGCTACGCCTACGAGTTGGCAGTTCACCTTCACTTCGAATATAGTCGGGACCAGAAAAAAAGTACTGTTTGAGGAAGACTCAATTCTTCCCAAAAGCATCACCCGGTTGAATTGGGATGCTTGCTCACATATCTACACCTGATCGCAAACACGATCCTCTCTGCGTAGAGCAGATCAAATGCAAGAACGCCACTTACTCCCCAGGCCCGGTTGATGGACCACGTGGTATAATTCTTTCCCGCCATTTATATGCCTGCCTAATGTTGAATGCTTCCGTTTCCCGCCAGTTTTTTTCCTGTAGAACTTTTCTGGTATAGATCCCCTTTGAGAAGCCAGTCCTGTAAAACGCCGATGTTGAAATCGATTATGCAGCTCCCATGGAAAAATTTTTAGCAGGCAACTCCCCACATCATCATGCAATTATCATCAATTTTTCATAAAAAATGAAACGCCGATCCCCTCATACGGAAGACAATTATTTGGCATACTTAGCACGGAAGAACTTGGCTGCGTTGACCATGTTGACCAACGCCTCCTTAGTCTCCTTCCACTGACGGGTTTTGAGACCACAGTCAGGGTTGATCCAGAGCTGCTCAGGCTTGAGGTACTGAAGCATCTCTTCGATACGGTCCTTGATCTCCTGCTCGCTGGGAACACGCGGGGAGTGGATGTCGTAGACACCGGGACCAATGTGGCGAGGGTAAGCCTCGTCAACGAAAACACTCAAAAGCTTCGAGTCAGACTTGCTGTTCTCAATAGACAGCACGTCAGCGTCAAGAGCGGCGATAGCGTGGAAGAAGTCTTGGAACTCAGAGTAGCAGAAGTGCGAATGGATCTGAGTTGAGTCCTCAACACCGACTGTGGAGAGCCTGAAGGCCTTGACAGCCCAGTCAAGGTAAGCCTCACGCTCCTTGCCGGATCGGAGAGGTAGACCCTCACGAAGAGCAGGCTCGTCGACCTGGATGACGTCAATGCCAGCCTTCTCAAGGTCAACGACCTCGTCACGAAGAGCTAGAGCGAGCTGCTCAGCCTGGACGGACTGGTGGACGTCATCACGAGGGAAGGACCATCTCAAGCAGGTAACGGGACCAGTCAACATACCCTTCATGGGCTTCTTGGAGACTGACACAGCGTACTTGGATTCCTTAACAGTCATGGGGGCAGGTCGAGAAATATCACCGACGATGATAGGAGGTCGCACGCAGCGAGAGCCGTAGCTCTGAACCCAGGCATGCGTGGTGAAGGCATAGCCGTCCAGACGCTCACCGAAGTACTGGACCATGTCGTTTCGCTCAGGCTCACCGTGTACGTAGACATCTAGGTCAAGCTCATCCTGGATCTTGACGTTGGAGTCAATTTCCTGCTCAATGAACTTGTCGTATTGAGCTTCCGTGATTTCTCCCTTGGTGAACTTGTTTCGTTGCACTCTGATTTCCTTGGTCTGGGGGAAAGAACCAATGGTGGTGGTAGGGAAAAGAGGGAGGTTGAGTTTCTTCTGCTGCTGAGCAATTCGGGACGGGAACTCAGACTTTCGGTTGTAGTCGGAGGGAGTAATCTTGGATTGTCTCTCCTTGACCTGAGGGTTGTTTGTTCGCTTCGAGGTGGCACGAGCGTTCATGGACTTGGCGTTAGCCTCAAGAGCCTCTCTAACCGAAGCAGGTCCCTCGGTAACAGCCTTAGCAATGATAGCAATTTCGACGGCCTTCTCAGAGGCGAAGGAGAACCAGTCGGCAATTTCAGGGTCCAGCTTCTTCTCGCTGGCGAGAGTGTGGGGGGTGTGAAGGAGAGAGCTTGAAGTAGCAACGATGACGCGGTCCTTGCCAAGCTTCTGGACGGCAGTCTCGGCAATCTCAATTGCACGCTTGAGGTTGGTCTTCCAGATGTTTCGGCCATCGACAACGCCGACAGAGAGAGAGGTCTTGGGTCCGAGAGCACCAATGACAGTCTCTAGCTGCTCGGGATTACGGACAAGGTCAATGTGGACGGCATAGATGTCCTTGGGGAGAAGGTCAATGTTGTGGACGATGTCACCGAAGTAGGTAGTGAAGACCAGGTTGGGGATCTTAGAAGCCAAGCTGGCAAACTTCTCGTAAGCGGGCTTGAAAGCAGCCTTGGTCTTCTCAGGCAGGTCGAAGACAAGAACGGGCTCATCAATTTGGACAGTCTCGGCACCAGCTTCCTTCAGCTTGATAAGGAGCTCTTCATAGACAGGTAGAAGCTTGTCAAGGAGGTCGATGGGGTGGACGCTTTGGCCACGGTCGGCCTTGCCCAGATGTAGGAAAGAGACGGGACCAACAAGCACAGGTCGAGTGTTGATACCAGCCTCCTTAGCCTCGAGGAACTCAACAACAGCCTTGGGGTTCTCAGCGAGCTTGAAGGTCTGGTTGTCTTGAAGGGTAGGCTTGACGTAGTGGTAGTTGGAGTCAAACCACTTAACCATCTCTAAGCTAGGAACGTCGACGCCACCCTTCTGGTGACCACGGCCCATGGCAAAGTATTCATCGACACGGTCGAGGTTAGAGTTGGAGTATCGCTCAGGAACGGCCTACGAGACTTCGTGTTAGTCGATGTGCAATGGATAGTGGGGGGGAAGCATTTCAGTTGGAAACTTACACCAAAGTCCTGGATGTGGGAGAGGACATGGTCGTATAGGGCGAAGTCGTTACTGGGGATGATGTCTACGCCGGCATCCTTCTGGATCTTCCAGTGAGCAAGACGAAGACGCTTGGCCTCGGCGAGAAGGTCAGCTTGGGAGAGGTTGCCAGCCCAGTCTAGGAATTGGTTAGCAATACAATTCCAGGAAGCCATCACCTAGCAAGTCCGGCAAGGCAGGTTAGAGTAACTTACAAGCTTCAGTTGCCTTCTTCAGGTCACGGTTCACACCCATACGGGGGAAACCCAGAACTGCAGATTGAACCATTTTGAAGGTGGTTCGAGGTATCTGGGAGAAAAGAAGCTTTCTTTGAGGATGTTAGATACGTATGTAGTGCAGAGAAGTAAGGTCTAGACTCACGAGAAGAACAGGACTGTTACTATTCCAACTCTCTCTCTAAATGTTTAAGAGGGTTGGGTTCAATTGATGTGTGACAACAGTCTTTTTTTGGAGAGGAAGAAGAAGAATTTAAGGAAGAAGAGAATGGCAAGAGGAAGAAGAGGAGGATTCAGAAAGGCATAAGCAGAAAAGTAAGCGGTGAAGGTGGGGTTCTTATGTGAGCGAGCTCAGTACTTAGAACGCATACTATGTAGAACGCAGCTGCTGGTCAGTTGCTTGGTCGATGAGGGTCGATGAGGGGTTAACAATTTTTTCTCTCAGTTGTCGTGCTACAAGCTGACCAAACAGAACAACCAGAACCAAACGGGAGCCACTAACATTTCGCTAGCTCTATCCAACAAGATGTGATCCAACGAGATGTGTTCAGGGTCCGAAAGCGGGGGAGCAGATACTCCATTCTCCCACACTGTGCCCCTCATCGATAAAAGTATTAAGATAAGGTTCAACGTCCTGCATAAAATATCTCATGTAGAAACAAGTTGCAGCATGCCTTCTACCAAATAATTCGGTACAAAAGAATACTATGTACATATTTTATACGATTTACATAATTTTTCTGTATTGTACAATGGGTCCTGCTTATATCATTTCTGCAACGTGGACGTAAAATTGCGAGCTTGACTACATGTACCGTACCTATTGGATTACATGTATGTAGGTAGGAGGTAGGCACGTCAATGGATTGGTCCTCCGCTATCTGCGGACTCGGGGTTCTGGGGAGCTCCATTACTATTAGCAAATCAAGCAAATCAAGCAGCGAGCCACTAGAGCCATTCACCGAGTCGTACAGGCTGACAGGATGTCTATGAAATGATGTCTGCAGAATGTTCATAACCTAGGGAAGTACCTAGGTACCTAGCGTCCAGTTTTGTTTCTCCGGACGACATAACTCGGCTCCCGAACCCGACATCTTACATATTCAAAAGAAGAAAAAAACAATCCTTCGAAGGTAAGATGTAAAAATCTTAGGTCTCGATGGCATCAATTTACAATCCTTGTTCGGCATGCTACCTTCCAATCAATGCCGCTTCGGCCGAACCATTCTCTTGGATGCATACAATAGACCGATCGGTCCCGGCCACAACCCCCGGTTACATTCCTTCAGATGTACCTAGAGGTTAGAGTCGTATTAGAGTCGCAGGCTACTACCGGACTAATTACTACGGTAGGTAGTAACCTATGCCTTATCTCAGTAACCCACCTGGTACATAAGACAACAGCCGCATCGAAGCACTACGTCCCTAAATGGATTATAACAATTGCTAAAATCGACATCGACAGTATTTTGCGTACCTAAGGTTTACGGCATCTCTCTTCGTCTTCCAAGTTCAGTAATCTCTTAAACCCGGATTGTTGTGTTGCTGCTCCCGTCAGATTTTAGTATGGATAAGATGAGAATCCGGATACAACCAAGAGTAACGCAAATCATTTTCAAAATTTATGTACGAAGTACGCGGTATCACATCGCAGGTCTCAATCCGGAAGCTTACTAAGGCTTCCTACAGGTTTAAGCAGAGTTAATATCAGCAATACATCGGCCGTAAATACAGATTCGCCAGTGTATCTTATGATGGTGACAGGTAATATAATAGTAGCTTCCGATGTCTGATGTTACAGAATAAAGAGCAAAGTTATAATAGCATGTACGAGGTAAGACTAATGCATTACTTTATGTAGACATCTACATGTACTTAAGGTAATCGTATTACTTCGATCGGTTACTTTTATTGAGAGTCAATTCAATGCTTGCGCCTTCCATTGTGTTATGTATGACGTGCTATTCCACGTGGCAAGGCTACCTAACCTACATAGGTAGCTTGAAACTTGACTATATGTATGCACCTGGGTAGTACTTTACACAATATATCGACTTAGGGGCTACCTCCTATCAAAAAAAGACACAGTTATGGAACCTCTTAAACCTTAAACTCTTCAGAAAAGAACTCGCGTGCTCGGTTTTAAGATCTCATATACCTTACCATACAGGTACCTAAGGTAAGTTACAGGAACATATTTTAGCATACCTAACATGAAGGATTATTTCTCCAGCATCTACGGCTGCTGCTAAATTCTAGTCCGTTGCTAACAATTTCGAGTCAGTAAGGTGAGACGGCGCGTGAGGGATACTGGGCAGCGTTGAAAATACATAGGACACAAACAGCCGACGATTGTTTTTAACAGAAATGATACAGGTAACATACAAGACAGGCGGCGGTGGTCATACTAATCTATAGAAATGTTGGCTATATTTTCTTTTGGCTCGCTACAATATGGGAAACCACATGGATTGTTTCCTCCATGTCCACCACTTCCCTCGAATCTACCTTCACACTGTAACTTCTTTCAGATGATAAAGACCACCTTGGAAAGAGCTACATATTATCTTAGGTAATTATCTACATGAATTCATTTTAATGATCTGAGGTAAGGTTGAATGGTCCGACACGAAATGTATCGAATTCATCCAGCTCGATGTGTTTGCTAGGTGCTGCTGGCCCCCCCTATTCAACTTTGGTTATATGGCTGCCGAGTGTTTCTTGGAAATCCACGACAGATATTAACCAAAATCCATTCTCTTTCAATTGGGTGCTAGTCAGCATGTCCATTTTCTGTTGCTATCGTCCTCGGCGGACGGTAAGTCAAGAGCCTGTCCAGGACACAATTGAACTTCCAACCCGTCCGCCGCGCGTGAAGTTGCCAAATCCGCCATTTCCTCCCTCAGGAGCTCAGCTATCGTCTCCAGAGGTTGTAATTAAAAAAACACCACCGCTTCCCCACCACCAAATACCAGAAGCTACCGTGGATCCCATCATCCTTGAAATCGAAGATTCGGACGACGATGAACCTGTGAGGAGTACCAGAAACTCCAGTACAGGTACTCTAGGAGCTATTAGGACCAGGTTTATTAGACGTTTGTCTCAAAAGTCTGAGTCAAGAAGACATTCGCAGTTGTCCCTGGGTACCAGCGATGAAGAGATCGCACGGCGTGCCGAGTTGAGGAGACTAATGCGAAAGAGAATTCAGGAGGAATTAAAAAACGAAGAGGAACGGGAAGACGCCAAGGTGAAAGCAGGCAATACCGAAGAACCCAAGCCTGACGGTACTACTAATATCGAACTCCCTCGTGGTGGACCGCGCGATAATATAGAATTCTGCGTCTTGGACGTGAACGAAACTAGTCCTCAGGATAATACTTGTGGCACTCCAGACGTTTTGCTTCTTGCTCTTTCCGCCAGCAACTCTCAACCGGGGATTTCTCTTCGTCGGTGCAGCTATCCAGGCTCTAGTCCGATCTCTCGGGCCCACGAGGATGCTGTCACAGATGACCGTGGAGTCGTGAAAGAACGCGGTCCCTTACCACGATTTCCCTCTTCTCCTCAGTTGACCCCTGTTCACGTACCAAGCGCTAGAGTCTCGGAATCCCTTTGCTCATGGCGACTTTCCTATAGCGCCGAACAACTTGCGAGATATATCGGGATACCAGAGCCGGTTAAACCTGAGGGGACCTATGAACCTGCCGAACTAAACACTCGAGGTGATATAGTTGATAGACAAGGCGAATGCGTCAACCCACGTCATAGTGATTTCGTTGGGACTCAAGAGCTGTCGACGAGCAAAGAGCTGTACGAGAATGCAACCCGCGACAAGTTAGCTGTAGGTAAAACTCAGCAACAAATCCAAAGCGATGAGGAGAATTCCGAAAGCATGTATAGTGCGGGTCCTGACGATACAAGCTCCAACTACGATTCGCCATTAGATATCTGGCTACGAAGCCAAGAGTTACAGTCGACGTCAGCGACACCTAGTAGAAAGACAAGTAATATAGTACGGCCGGTCATTTCGAAGGCCCCTGGAGTTATTGAGCCCCAGGAGACTTCGGGTGAATTGGTCATAATGCAACATGGTTCTCTAGAAGTAAAGCTAGGTAAGCCAAGTGCAGGCTTGAATGTCGGCCAAGTCGGGGAACCAAGTGACTGGGCTACCAACTCTATACGAAGACGAAGCGATGCCTTTGACGGCCGAGATCTAGTATTAACTAACCAGGGCCAAAAAGCTTCTTCGTCCCTCTACACACCTTCACGGTACAGTACCAGGCCTAACAGCTGCCAAACCGCGACAAAAGGATCGCGACTGAACTTAACGGAGTTTCTAGGAGGCCGGAAGACGGTTGCTCCCTTCTTAGGATTAAATCGTACGTTAATATGCTATATTAAACATTTTTGTGATGTCTAACGTCAATACTAGGGTTGAAATCCTCTAGCCGTGCGACTGATGCCGAGAAATCAGAGGTCAGTTCATACAAGACTGCTCCTAACGATGCCTCAACAGTAGAGATAAACATGCCGGGCGCCCAACAGTTACAACGTCCTACTGCGGACATAAATTCGGCCGCTGTTTCGGATACAGCAAGTTTCAGGCAACGAGAAAGCGAGCTTAAATCGATCGAAAAGAGATTTGGACGAACTAATCTCCGCCGTGATACTATCACCCCAATGGCTAGCAAGTTCCGAGAGGAGTTTAATGAGCCTAGAACTAGAACCTCGATCATTTCTAAGAACTCTATACTAGCCAAGTTTCATTTACCGATTGCTAAAAGAACCAAATACCAAGCTCAAGATGCACCACATCATAGTGTACAAGTGGTCAAGTGTAGTGGTGCGACGAATCAAGACACCGAATATGCTTGCCTTGGCCAACAAAACCCCCACCAAGTGGCCGCTAATAGACAGCAAATAGTTTTATTTCCAAAATTGGAACACGAAGATGTTGCGAACTCGAGGGGCTCTCAGCCACAGATATCTGTGTTCCATGAAGATGCATCCGGAATTCAGTGGCAGGAAGAAAGTCTTTCAGGGTCTTTAGGCTATCACAAAACCACCCATATCGATCAAGCTCTCCACCTGAGGACAAGAAAGGAGCATGGTTCATCGCTTAAACCACTGTCACGTCACGAAAATAACAGTAGCCGGCAATCGGATCTCTCTAGTACTGTCCTTAGAGAATGGGTAAGCCTGCTGAACGATCAAGATTTGAAGTCTCAGGAAGAACTCAAGGCGGAGACACAAAGCCACGGCACTTGGAGGTTCCGGACACCTCCTGCATCATGGGCAAAATGGCCGTCTCATACGCGCCAACAAAGAACGGGACCAGCAGGAGAAGAAGATAATGTGATATCAAGGGATTTCGCAGTGCGAGTAGAATCTAATGGTAGCGATATAACATGGCTAACGGATAAACCTGGAAATTCCTTCAAGAAAAAAGCTTCACCTAGACGAAGCTTATCCACCCAGCTTGGTAGAGCTGTGAAAGGAGGGTTCAGCAGAGTTGTCCAAAATACTATCAATCGGCCTTCCTCAGAAGCCTATCGTGCCCGACAGAAACCAGACAAAGGATTGGAATACCCTGAGCTTAAGATCCTCCCAATACAAGGGGGCTACGAAGACTTACAAGCACTCGAACAACAAATCGGCACAATGAAACGCGGGACTACGACTACAGAAAATCAATTGGCCAGTTCAAGTGTAGACAATACGAGACCACCCCTGAGCGCGCGTTTCGCCGAAGAAGTACATATGATACAGCACCAAGTTCCAACCGACGGTTCTCAGGATAACGAGACTACAGTGCAAAATTCGGCAATAATTTGTACATCAACACCCGATCAAGCAAGACCGGCTTCACCAAGAATTTCCGAAACGGCTAGTCAATCGAGAGGGTTAGGGTCGTGTGATAGCGGCGAACCCCATGAGCCCCATGAGCTCGAACAGAGACCAGAAGATAAGCTGCCAGCGGATAATAACACCACAACAACAGCAACAGAGGACACTCATGATATATCAGTCGCTTAACATCGTTTTATATGATTAAGCTTGTGGGACATATTACCCTAAAGATATGCTTTATTTTGTAGCTGAGCGAGAGACTACGGGGTTGTATCTCTAGGTAGTTAGACAGCCCCCAATCTTCATAGCAAGACGCATCGAGGGCGTTGTAAGGAGAGGCGAAAGTGATCAACGAAAGCGAAGGGATCCATCAATTAGAACGAGGTTAGCGTTAGTTATAGCCGATGGCGGACAAGGCGAAATCACCCGCGTCGAGCATTGCCGGCGGTTGAGGGTATGGCCACCCCGGCAAGACATGTGGTATCTATCAATAGCTGTACGTAGGCGTGGAGTTTTACCTATCATGAATGACTTCTGTAGCTTAATATACCTAGAGCCTTACCTATTATCCACCATACACACACTCTCTCTCTGTTCTTCTTTCCCCCACCTGGCTGGATATTCAATTACCCATGGTCGATTAGTAGATGAGACCACGAATAGCGGTGAGTTGGTCAGGCGAGAATATTGGGACATTCGCACATCTAGATAGCGTGGCGACCCATCTACGGGAGCGGAGCCCCCTTTTTTTTCCCCGAGGAGCAGGGGAGGGGGAGAGGTTCGGGTCACGTAGGCCACGTGTGATTTCGCCTTCCCGGAAAGCCGGAAGCGTGGAGCTAGCTGAGATTGTATGTAGGTTTCTAACGAACCCGGTAGCTTTACACTAGGTATAGCGTATTTTTCGGTAGGGTAGGTACCTAGGTAGGTAAGTTACTCGGCTGTTCTCCGCGTTGGCGCGAAGATGGAGCCTCCCTCCCCTCCCCCCTAACCCCTTGTTCGGTCGGCGTTTCTTTCATGGGCAGATAGAGATGGCTATTCACTAGGTACCTAGGTAGGAGGTAGTTACTCTGTCTCCATTATCAGGTAGATATATCGCGTTGTGCCTATGGGGATATAATATCGGGCTTTTGGTTTGGAAATCGTCTGGTTGGTTGTATATTTGGATGTTTGTTGTTGAATGCCTGTGAAAGGTCTGGATTCGAACGGCATAACTATCCGACTAATTACCTAGGTGGTTAAATCAAGCTTTATTAGAATTATCTTGAGTATAGTTAGCAATATCTCTTAGGCTGTTGTTATGTTTCACTCCTAAGCTAGGGAGATACCTAAAGTAGGTATGTAGGTAGGTAGGGGGGTAAATAGGTTAGGTAGGTTAGGTAGCTATCGACTGAGCGAGTCCGAGTACCTATGGAGTCCACGATAGCTGGAGCCGCTCGATAGGAGTAACTACCTCCTAACCTAAGCACCCAAGGCATAAGAATGCTGGCGGCGAAAGCACGATGTAATTATCGTCGTATGTATTAGCACCTAAGGTTAGGTTAGGTCAGGTCAGGTATAGCTCGGCGGATACCAATAATAACGTTGTCGTTGGAGTTTCTGGTTTCTACCTGGAGGGCGGGCCACGAGGTTCGTAGGCGGTTGGAATTCGAATTCTTCGGAGAGATAGATGCACCGATTCAGCTGGTCGACGGACTGTTGGTTCGTTTTTTAAGCACCTGAGGCGGTCTGAACTAGCCAGGCCTAGATAGGTACCTAAGGTAGGTACTTGATGAACGATAGGGTGTGGCTTTCTGTGGCTGCTTCTGCTTCGGCTTATTGTTGCTTCTTATTACCTGGGTAAGTCGGCTTTTCTTTTCTTTTTCTTTTCTTTTTTTTATGTAGTACTAAGGGCCGATCACATCGTGATTATCGTGACAGCGAGGAGGGCGGTGATGGGAATGGATACAAAAAAAAAAAAAAAAAGGGGGGGGGGGGGGGGGGGGGGGGGGGGGGGGGGGGGTGGGGTGTTGAATTTGAAATTAAAAAGGCGGGGGTGGGGAAAAGAGGTTTTG